>NW_027279101.1:0-88700 GCF_046629955.1 Centroberyx affinis
CACATGTATGTTACTTCAAGGCCATCGAAACAATGATGTTGCCACGCTTTGTGCTTACCCAAAGTCAGAAAGACATTATAGCCTATACTTTCTTCCTATTGCTGGCTACAAATTCTCTGTCTGTTTTCAGCAAAGTGGCCTAGAATCATTACAAGACAAACAGCAGCTCGAACGTTAATGGTATGGCCTGGTATTGCTGTCAATAGCCCAGTAATGAGCGAGTCCATTTCATTCAAATTGTAATCAATAAGAGTGTTGTCTGAATGAGGCCAGAGTGGCTGTAGGCCAAATGGGATAAATACCTCTGTCCTGAGCTGGAGCCTCTACAGGAGCTTAGAACGGGTACAAGCAGATTATGCAAGAAAACACACACACACACACACACACACACACACACACACACACACACACACACACACACACACACACAGTCAACTATAAAGAGAGATTCTTTATTGTACATCTACTCAATCACAAACTTCTGGTCTTACTATAAGTTGAAAAGCCAGAAATAGAGAGTCTTTGTTCTTGTAACACTGTGACTCCATTGTTTTCAGTCCAATAACAATGACACACCACACAGTCAAGGCATGTACAGTAAACACGCACATACACACACACACTCCATCTCATTATTTCTGCTGGTAAGCTGCAGGGTGAAGGGAGGGCAGCGGAGGACGATGAGATGGTTCATTTGAGGGAGATAAACAGTTATAATTAGCGCTGTATCGCTGCATTAGCTTAGATATACAAAGACAGATGCTTACTTGCTTTTAAGTACACAGATACACACAAGCATATGCATGCACATAAGCATTAATGCATGTGCACACGTACACACACACACTAGTTTTCAACTGTGGAAGGTCATAAATCAAAATATTTTAATTGTGGGGGAGCAAGGAAGGGTGTTGTACACACACACACACACACACACACGTGTGACTTTTGGATGGGCAAACCTCACCAATTGGTCGACCTGTGACTAGACAATAACAATGGGTGCAGTAGGAGTGGTAATTACACACACTCAGTTAAGCTTGGCGGATTCATGTTCACATACTCTAACACCTACGCATGTCCACTACTACTAAAATTATTACTGTGACTACTATAGTTTGAGGTAGAAGTAGCAGTTGTAGTAGTACTACTAATAGTAGTAGTAAGTAGTATTACTAGTAGTAGACTAGTGTAGCAGTAGTAGTAGCAGAAGCAGTACTAGTAGCAGTAGTAGGCCAGTAGTAGTAGTAGCAGTAGAGGTAGTAGTAGCAGTAGTAGCAGTACTAGCAGAAGCAGTACTAGTATTAGTAGTAGCAGTAATAGGCTAGCAGACATATGACCATTAGCTCCCTGACACCTGTGAGTGATGACAAATCTCCCGCAAATCCTGATCCAATCCACAGATGACAAAAAAACCTTCTTTCTACTCCAATCTGCTTCACAAAATATCAACATGCCGAGCTTCTGAAAAAGTAAGTCTAAAGTAGAAGTATAAAATCCACTTCTCATCTGATTAGATGGTGTACCTCTGCCTGAAGCCTGTTAAAAACAATTCAAGTTTTGCCCGCTGCACTGCCTGCAAAAGTGATTTTTCTGTCTCCCGTGGTGGTTTGAATGATTGTAAACGGCACATTGAGGTGAGTTTAGAGTCAGGTCAGGTCTCCTGTGCAGCATGGTATAGGCTAGAAAACGTGTTAGATTACATGCCTGTACAGTAAGTCTGGAGTGGTGAATTGAAAACTGTTTTCTCTCATTTGATACAAGGAACCAAGTTAGATTAAATTGCTTTAACATGAAAGAAGGCCTAACATACCTGAAGAGATAAAGAAAATAAATTATTGTGACAGGTTATATTATCCTAGCTTATTCAGCTTTGCTGCCTATCAATTTTAAGTGGTTCATTATTAAAATGAAGTAGAATCCTGTGGCATTTACAAAGAGGAAGAACAGGGCATAATTTATGAGAAGAGAAGAAAGAAATTAACCTAATGAAACATTTATTAAACATTTATTTATTGTCTCTAACCACCTTGCCTGTGTTAGTGGTTAGACGCACGTTTTGATTTTGCAGGGCACAGCAAAATGTGGTCAAGACTGTGATTCATGGAGGCTGGACCAGGCAACACTAACCCTGCACTGCCGCACAGACAAGTCAGTCACACACCTCCCTGAAATGAGTTTTTCGGTTAGTAGCAGTAGTAGTAGTAGGCTAGTAGCAGTAGTAATAGCAGTAGTAGTACTAATAGGCTAGTAGCAGTAGTAGTAGTAGTAGTAGGTTAGTAGCAGTAGTAGTAGCAGTAGTAGCAGTAGCAGCACTTGTAGTAGCAGTAGCAGTAGTTGTAGCAGTAGTAGTAGTAGTAGCAGTTTATTGTTTGTTGTTTTATTATTTTATTAGGATCCCCATTAGCTGGCAAATTAATGACAGCTAATCTTCCTGGGGTCCTCACAAAAAGCAAAACAATACAAATAATCAATAATAAGATAAGAGAATACTTAAGACAAAAATAATAATAGTATAAGGAAACAAATTAATTTAAACTAAAGCCAATGAAAAAAATATATATAAACATATAACAAATAATAACAATTATAACAAATAAAATCAAAGTTTACATGGTCAGTTTCATCAGTTCACTTTTGAGTGCCTTTTTGAAAGTGTAATTATTCTTTGCCAGCCTGGTGGATACTGGTAGCTTGTTCCAGTTAAATATGGCTCTATAGCACACTGTAGAACTGTACACTGCAGTAGCTGCAGTAGCAGCAGTAGTAGTAGTAGTAGATAGATTTTAAATGAGTTCATTGTAATCCAGTTGAATTTCATACAGTGTTGATGATAGACTGTAGGAAACCCAATGGCCACTGGGCAGAGTACCACTGCTGTATCAGACAGTCACTATTTGCTGGAGGATCAAGTGTACTCTGCTGTACACTGTGTGTGAGCTTCTGCTGTAGACTATGCAGGGCAACGGCCTGGGTCCTAACCAGCATTCAGTTCTCCACCAGGACTCCACAATCAATGCACTTAATCTCACGCAAATTAATCAGCACACTCTCTGGGGAAACACTGTTGCACTGCCTGTGTGTGTGTGTGTGTCACTTTGAGGTTGTAGCCTGCAAGAAAGTGGCGTGGTGGAGTACATAGGAAAGGTAATTCCTGTGTGTGTGCAAATGCATGTGTTCTTGAGTCAGTCTGAGTGGCTCAGTAATACATTCCATTGGTCAAATGATTTGCACAGATTCCATGGGTGTCTCAACTCACAATAAACATTAATCAAAACAGATTAGATTGTATGCGAAACAGGAAGCGGCAGCTTTGTTTTTCACACATCAAAATACCCAATCAAGTCAAATAATCCCCTTCAGAATGAAACTGGCAGCCAATAAAATCCTCTTTATTTTGGTCACGTCATTTACGGCTGCAGAATAGTGGGGGGAAATTGAGTTGGGAGCAACGCAAAGTGACAAATATAGCGGGAAGCATGACTCAGCAGTTTCACTCCTCATTAGAAGTCTTGCAGTGCGGAGCTGTTAAATGTTTAGGATGCCTTTCCAAGCCTGGGCTCCCACTCACCTTGGCCAAGTTCATCTTCTAACGAGACGGGACAGACTTAGCGAGGTACCTGAGGACACTCCCAAAGTAACTCCCGAGTCACATCCGAAGCTTTTTGGATGCAAATGGCCTCATCTGTGGTGAATCAGGAGAAATCAGCATAGTTTCAGCCTGTTATTCTCTCTGAATACATATTATTGGCTGCTACCCTGTTCTGCTGTTCCTATAGCATATGCTTCCACAGAGCTATGACCTTACTGTGGAGCCGTTTGACTGCAGTGGTAAGCTGTGCACTATTTTATGGTTTTCTCATAGGGTTTTCCTGTCATGTGCCTTAAAAAAACAATATTAATTCATCACAAAATTTGTCACAAAAATCTTTCCAACTTAGAAAAACAGCCTTGTTTTTTGCTTGACGACCATTTTTTTTTTAACTTTATTCAGTGTTTTTTTTTTAAAATAATTTACTAAGTGCAAGCATCATAGAATTTTCTCAACCCATAGAGGATCATGTAATCCTTGAAATGAAGTTAAAATATGAAAATACCGAAAACTGGAGTTGTTGGGTTTTGACATTCGAGCAATGTCTGCAAAACCCAACAATGTGAGGCCAAGGTAGCAAGACCAAAGGAAGATGGCATAAATGGAACTGCATCACATACAATACATTTCAGTTTTCATTACATTTAGCTGACACTCATCCGGAGACTTCCAGAGATCAGTCATGGGATCTATAACCACCAGGCCAACCTGTAAAACTAAGAAGAAACGCCAACACAAGCTATATGCGTTCTGATGGCAAGTCTTCATCAAATGAGGCAATGGTGGAACCTTTACGAGCATTTCCGGACAAGGTAAGTTCTGATCAAAACTAAGGTATCATCCCTACACCCTACAACCTGTATTTTCGTGGAAAACCTGCCCAACACTTGTCAATGTCAATAGAAGCTGAAGCAGCAATAGCTTGGTGAAAATCTCACAGGTCCCTACTGACTGATAAGCATTTAGTCTTGTCTTTTTCTGGTAACTCTAGCTAGAATATCCTAGATGTCCTTGCCTTTAGCGACAGTGCCTCTTCTAATATCTAAGAATATCACCAGTATTTGGAGTGCTGTACACCTCCATCATGAGCCGCTCTCCAGTCCAGATGTAGGCTGAGGTCAGAGTGATAACGTATGTGCAGGCTACTTGCTGCATTTTGCTGAGGTGGAGAAGGGATGGGTTTGGGGACCTTCCTTTTGCCTGGCTAAGCACTTTGTGGACCACAGCACCGGGTGGTAATTGACTGGACTCTTCTTGTTAGACGTCTCCTGGTCGCTAATTAACGGCTCTTGTTAACGACTTTTTTTGCGCTAGATGGAATCGCATGAATAAAAGATTCTGTTGGGAAGAAACGCCAAGGTCACCTAGTTCCCCAACGTCGTCCTTTCTTCTACAGCTGTTATGGTGAAGGAGGATTCTTTTTACTTTAAATCTTTGCTCCTGCAACAGCAAGCCAAGTATTAAGTCAGACAGCTGTTTTTTTGGTGGCTTTATTTGGTCTTAGATACTTCTAAAGAGCATTCGCAATACCATTTCTAACATGTCTGCAGTTTGCACTACTTTAGCAGTTCTCTGTTTTGTATTGATGTCATGTGTTTTGCTTGCATTTGTCTATTCCTCACCACTGGCAGGTAGTTCTGGCATGAAAATGAGGCATGTCTTATCCAATTTGCCACTTCAAAGGATCTAATTGCAAAGGCAAAGCAAGGGTACATTAACTTAGAAGTGAGTCTACACCAAGGGGCTATATTGTAAAAAATGAAAATGTATTACATGATGTAGTTCCATTTATGCCATGTCCCTGTCCTCTCACTACCTTGGCCTCCCTTGTTGGGTTTTGCAGACAAGATAACACTGTTTTCATGTTTTAACTTCAGCTACAGATGGACAAAATTCATATTGCATAAAATAAAAGCAAAGCTACAAGCAAGGCTGTTTTTCTTAGTTCATTGAAAGTTGACATTTCACCCAACAGTGAAGGAACCTGGTTACACAACAATTGTCTTGCTATGAGATAATTAAGATGACTGAATGAATGAATGAATGAATGAATGAAGATTTGACTCTGACCTTGCCCGTTTTCAAACCACTCAAACCACTCAATAGTCAAACCCCTATTCACTAAGTGTCTGTTCACTGTGACTGTTGGATTGCATTGATCCGTCTTTGAAAATCACTTTTAAAACGTAAAGCAAAATGACACTGAGCATTTAATGTCTCAGTGTAAAAGTCTCCCTCGCAAAGAGATATTGACACGTTGCCAACAGCATCATGGATCACCGATCGCTTTGCTCTCTTTGAATTTCTATTTAAGATGTATGCGGTGACCTCGTTTGAGTCACAGAGCCTCGTGCTGAATTCCAAACTCAATATTAGAAGCCTGCAAATGAGACCAATCTAACAGAATTGGATACTAAATCCCAGCGCTGAAGTTAGCATAACTTAGCAGCGGTAATGTAATTTCCCATTTGGCTTATTGTTGCTCGATGTCTTTGCAATCAGCCAGCTGGGACTCATGTCAGGCCGCTGCAAGCTACAAATGTCTCCAGTCAAATCTTCTTTTGTTGGAGATGTGCTGTGCTGGTGTCACCTCGGAGGAAAGGTGTCTTGTTCACACCTCAACAGGGCTGAGAGGGTGAGGGGGGAGATAACAGCGAAGGTGAGAGGTGGAGCAGTACAAGGGGAGATACCGACACATGCTGGCAGCTTCTGTTGTAGGCAGGGTGTGAAGTTAAAGGAAGATTCCATCCTCTTACACTGTTACATATCGTCAGCCTGTGGTGTTCACTGCATTCTAGGAGTTGAAGATGAAATGCTGTAATAATTTACGTTTTTGTTGTACTTACTTCAGTTAGTGATTTCCTACATTTCCCAGAATGCCTTTCAGCATCCCCCCAGAGAACTCACCTGGATTTTTTGCATCCAGCTGAGTTTTACGCGTAGGTGGAGAGAGCAATAATGATAGCAATAGTTGCGCCAGGTCTTATGGCTGCATTGCATTCTGGTCTATTGAGGCTACTGTCGGTGGAGAAATTAAGAAACATACACAAAACAGACCCAGAAATGCAAGGTACATTGCCAATAGCTGTTTTGTTTTCGTTTTTTTTTTTTTTTTTTTTTTTACAGTGTTACAGTGTTTTAGAATGGGTTTTTTTGGGGTTTTTTTTAAGTTCTATAGTTGATTAACAGCAAGTGCCAATATGTGTATGCATGGTAATTTTCCATTTCCAGTTTTGCTACTCTCTATCACTGACTGATGCAACACAACAACACAACACAATATCCAGTTCATGAAAGCTTTTATATTTGCTGTTCTTTTATTTTTTATTTAACCTTTATTTAACCAGGCGAAATCAATTAAGAACATGTTCTTATTTACAATGATGGCCTGACAGGTATTGTGTAAACAATACCTGTTGCAAAACAATAAACCATAAATTCTTGTTAAAGTTTATTTACATACATTTTTCAATTAGCACTCACTAAAAGTAAAAGTAGCCAATAATTGTTTGTCCAAAATTCATTCTACTTTTCAACCTGCACATTAACAAAAAAGAGAAAAACACCTATATTTGTATTTTAGTTTTACAAGTACATAAGGTAATTTTAGTTCAGTTTTAGTTTGTTCAGTCTCATTGCTATTTTTTTTATTTCAGTTTATGACAATGTTTTCTAATACCTGGTTTTCATCTCAGCATTAGTTGATGATAAATCCCTTGACCTTCACCTGACCTTGACTGAATACATTAGTCATATTGTTGGTGTTACATCTTCAGACAAATAGATCAGACCAGAGATTAGTATTATTACTGTTCTGTATATGTTTGTTGTAAATGTGTAACAACTACTGTCTAACCGCACCCTAATTACAGCAGAAGGGAGCTGTAGTCTAAAGTATTACATAAATATGTCTCAAAGGTGTCTTTATATTGTGTACTCTACCCCACTCCTACAGTGCTATATGCCCACCGATGATGCATCATCCTTAGCAGAGTTGAATACATGTCAGCTTCCTTCTATTCAGCCAGCAGCTTTACCTTGATATGAATCACTTAACACAAAATAAGAGAAAAGAGAGGTAGCTTTGGCAGTTTTCAGAGGCAATAAGTGCATCTTGGCCATACAGAAAATATCTGAAAAATTCTAAGCTTAGAAATTCTAAATATTTTTTTCTTTCAAAACATTTTCTCCTTTCTTCTGTGGTTGCGCAACTCACTCAAGCTGAAGGATTTTTGTATCCATGTGGGTGTGAAGGAGCTTTAGAAATACTTTGAGGAGAGGATGAAAACTCATGTACGCTCTCCAACTTAGTGAAACTTCTGACTTGAACAGTTTTTACTCCTGAGACTGGATGCCCAGGAATTATGGGTACACGATTTGTCAAGAATGAGTTAACGTTAATGTCCACCGCGAAAACTATACACCAAATCTATGTCTCCCCCCTTTTCAAGGAACTCCCCATAGAGCCAAAGCAGTCCAGTTTCATATTCAAACCCATATGCTTTCTCCTCACTTTGGTCTGCTCAGCACTTTGTTCAAAATTTCTTTGTTGCATTGCAAACTGGCAGAAGTGATTCAGTGGTCTGATGTTGCTGCAATAACTGAAATGTTTCAAGGCTGTTTTTTCTCTGCTCTGTCTATGAATAAGGTAAGTGATTAATCTATGACAGTATCACCCAGAGTTTACCTGCAAATTTTTAGGTCAATTTTTGTGATTGCATATGCCTTATTAATAATACGTTTGCAAGAGATTTTGTTTTGTTGTTATTTTTTTGAACAAATTAAAGCAATAATGACAAATTCATCTCAGTGGGTGAAATTATGACAAACTGCTTGTTGTCATGTCGTTTACTTCAGACCTCCAAACTGCATTGTTCTATAACTAATCTATTTCCATGAGTGTCAAATACAGAGAGCTTCTTAAAATCAAGATGAAATGCAGCTCTACTTCTTCACACGCCGCATCTGTATTCCCTTCAGCAGACGGGAAAAGCCGCCTTTAAACGGAGCGTTTACCGGCTTAATGGCAGAGCTGATGCAGGGTTTGATTTCTGTGTAAAGATGTCAAGGCGGAGAAAAGGAGGGTTAAAACAACCCGGCTCTGACCCGCCGCATGACTTGAGGAGAAAAGCGGGAGGAAAGCCAGACCTGTCCTGGCATTTGTTCTGTGTAAAGCCTGGGAAATGCCTGTGCAAATGCCATGGGAACAATATCGTACCACAATCATCCACCAGATAAGCCCGGATAAGTCCAAAACTCCATAGAAAAATCGGATTATTTAATGTCTCCTTGATTATTGGCAAAGTACATACCCTTTGACATATAACTCAAGACCTTTTCCGAATTGTTGGGTTCCACTCTTCAATTCGGCATACATCTGATCCACCAAGCAACACTTAATTTCAATAAAATCTCAACTTTTAGGCTCTGCAAGGGCATATTTACCTGGATCAGCTGTTAAAAGAGGGCTTAAGGCAGCAGAACTGCCCCAGCTGAACTAAACTAATGAATGCTGTCAAGCCTACATTTTTTTCCGTTCGATTCTATCGGCAACAACTCTAGATACACCTATAGCATTGATTCATATTAGAATTGAGACATACTTCTGCATGATACAGCGCGTAGACAATATATCTTAATTGATTTTTTCGCTTTCTAAAAAGGACACGAGATGATTTATTGCGTGCAGCTTTGGCCATGAGAAGCCGAGCCTCGGGGGAACACATCCATAGATCTTTTTCGGCCGAGGTCCACCAAAAGGCTGGGTCTGGCCGCCCGCACCGGGGGTTGCCATAGCAACCGGAGCCCCTCTCCCACCCCTCCACCCCTTTGCTAACACACGCTGTAAGTGAGGGAATGTCTGCTGTACGGTTTGTGTTCTTTTATGTTTCGTCTGTAAATGTGTGTCAGCATTGCTCAACCAAGAAGGCAGGCGCTCATTATAACATGCATGCAAAGTTGAAAAGCATCATGCATGTGTGTGTGTGATATCATTTGCAAACTTGTGATGTGTTTTGTAGATGTGAACAGTTATTTACAAATGTGCGAAATACATTTGGCAAATAAATGCATTTGATGTTTACTTTTTTGAATCATTCAAAATATTTTGCAGCCACTTTGAGTGTCCTCCTGCAGAAAATCCCATCGCAATATGTTGTGCAATACGTAATTTAATCTTCTATTGTTGTCTTGTTTCACTGCCCTGTTTGTCCCCAGCTTGTTGTTGTGTTGTACCATGCGATGGGAGACAGCAGGGTGCTGACACAAGTGTGAACAAGCCACCAATAAACTCTGACAAGACCCGCCACCGACGCTGACGAGTGAGGCTCCATCAAGCGGCGGGGGGTCTCTCTCTTTCCTCTCATCCTCCTCTTTGTCTTCTAACGTCTCTTCTCTTTCATGCGTACCATCTCTCTCTCTCTTTTTCTGTTCCCCGTCGGTCTCTGTCTCTCCGTAGCGTAGGTGTTGAACAGTGCTCCTGACTCCTAGACAGCGTTCCAGGCAGATACACTCTTGTCACTGTCAGGTGTTACAGGTGCCACAAAGTAGAACCTGTCTTGAATAACTGACAGGAGAAAGAAGCACACGCACACACACACACACACACACACACGCACACACACACACAATCCATTCTTGCTCCAAGGCTTCCCATGCTACATCTGTTTCACAGGATAGACGTGGCAGGTGTGAAAGCATATTCTCACCTGCGCTGTCACTTTTGACAACACAATTTGGTCCTTTAATACTACAACTACTGCTAATAATAATGATGTCTACATAACTAAAGATCAACATTAGTTGAATAGAGGACTGAGTAGAAAACAAAATAATGGAAAAAATGTACTTCTACTGTCAAGTTAATTATGTAAATCCAATGGGAGGAGTTATTGGGGTTACTATTGCTATCATTATTATTATTAATATTACTATTTATTCTTTGTAAGTGCTTCATAAGTTATTTTTCTATTGTTGGTTTATTTTTTTCCCCTTAGAATAGAATAGAACAGTGATTATCAACCTTTTTATATCAAGGACCCCAATTTAGTCCACATTTGAGCCACAGACCCCCATTTGACCCAAATTTGAGAATATTTTTATTATTAGATATGATTTTGTCCCGAATTCCATGACTATCTGTATTGTAGGTAGAGAGATAACAGTGAAACTATGATAAAAAACAGTCATTCTTCTACATTCTCTAATTGTGTTAACTTCTTCTAAGTGAAATATTGCTGAAGTTTAACAATTCATCAATTTGCTGGGGACCCCCTGGAACCCCCTCAAGGACCCCTGGTGGTCCCTGGACCCTACGTTGAGAACCATTGGAATGGAATACTGCTGTATTGTCCACAGAGTGGAAAACTGTCTTTATCCCATCTGACAGTTCATTAAAACAATGACAAGACATTTGACAAAACACAATTAAATATACAATAGAAACATACAATAAGACGAAAACATCAGTGTCAAGCATTAGACCGGTTGAAACCCTGGATATAGTAAGGCAGTGATACTTTAGGCAGTAGGCCTGCAATGAAATATTTAGAGTTGAGAGGACTGGCTGCATATGGAATATATTACTTTTTGTACGAGTTCTTAGTTGCCAGCGGCGTCTTGTAGCGCCTTCTGGAGCTGAGCCTCTCAAACTTGGAGGATAAGGGATGTGAGGGATCTTCTTCTTCTCCTCCTCCTCTTTAGCTCACATAATACCGAACCACAGTGCACTTTCAATCCGTGACTTATAAACCACTTCTAAAATTAGTTGGCTTACTCCGAAGCTGCTCGGTCGCCTGAGCAGGTGAATATGTTGCGTATATTTCTTAGAAACATAGTCACTACTCACAGAGAAAGAGATGTGTTGGGTATTTGAAATTGCCCAATATAGACTGAGAATCCAAGAGAAAGAGAAATTGCCTCCTTGCTCTTCATGGTACCCAAGCGACGGCCTGTGAGAGGATCCCATGGCTGCACTGAAACAGATTTACAGCCATTACATTTTGATAAGGGCGAGGAGACAAAAATGAGCATAATTACACAGAAACATTAATCTCCCCTGACAACAGAGACAATCCGTGAGAGTTCATTCAAGAAAAAACCAGGAGCTGTGCAAGTTAATTAGCAGTGCGAGGAACTTTTGTGGCGTGCTGGCTGCCTGTTTCTTGGCTTCTATTTAGAGAGCCATTGTTCTGAAGGAATATGATCAAACATTTTCTTTTTCAGTGATTATTTATATCATTTGATTTTGATGGTGTGTGTATTGCTACAGGATGTTAGAATGGGTATGTGTAAGAAAGTAAGAAGTTCCTGCATGCTTACCAACCATGCTTACTTCTGTCTGGTGGATGTATTCCCAGTTTCCCGCTACTTCGATTTTATTGAGCCAAAGCATGACAAGAACATTGCTGCAAATTGTAAACAGCGTTCAGGTACAAAAAAAAATCCTTCCACTGCAAACATTACGTCAAATCTCCTGAACACCAAACTCATGTAAAGTTGGACTTAAAAGGACAAGCAGAAAGGAGTTATCCTGATATGAGGACATGAGAGGATTCAGTCACAATTTTGGAGAAGTAATATAGTTAACATATTATGGCTCGCAGTCATAATATGTAAAGCAATGATGTGTTACGAGCCCAACATTGTCACAGGTTTTCTCCAATCCCATCAATAAACATTCAGATTTTTTGTTCCATGACTTAAAGCTGCACTAGACAAGATTTATATGTAATTATATGCCTATTCTATCAGCCTAAATCACAAAGTGGGGCTGCAACAGAGAGGAGCATCCCATCTCTAATTGAGATACCATTGATTCAAACTATTTGCCAAAATGAAATTCAGATGTCAGGTATGGTAATTTCTCCACCCAAATCCAAACTGTCTCCTAAACCAGTGATTCTCAACCTTTTTCATATCAAGGACCCCTAATTTAGTCCACATTAGGGCCACAGACCCCCATTTGATGAGATTTTGTCTCTTGGACCCAAATCTGAGAATATTTTTATTGTCAGATATGATTTTGTGAATGTCTGTATTGTAGGTAGAGAGATAACAGTGAAACTATGATCAATACAGTCATTCTTCTGCATTCTCTAACTGTGTTAACATCTTGTAAATGAAATAATGCTGAAGTTTAACAATTCATCAGTTTGCTGGGGACCCCCTGGAACCCCCTCAAGGACCCCTGGTGGTCCCCGGACCCCACGTTGTGAACCACTGTCCTAAACTGTCTCCGTCCAGAGAAAGCTGGACTCACCAACGTTAGATCTTTTTCCTCTCTAGTCCCTTTGGTATAAAGCATCACAGACCGGCTGGGCTGGTAAAAAAACGATTGAAGTTTACTGACATCACTTTACAACATTTCTGGGTGTTGAAGTTCAAATTACCTCTGGCTCCCATTTGAAGCTGGTTAATATGTGAAGTTGCCTAGTGCAGCTTTAACCTTAAATGGTTGCAGAGATACTTGGACACACAGAAAACACACAAATAGAATATCATTTGGGCCTAAATATGGCTTCTTTCAAGAAAGTGCCATGAGTGTGTGCCTAGTGAGTGATGACCATTTTGTGTGTCTGTGTGTTAAGCAGCGGCGGCAGCGAAGGCCGGCAGTGATTAACGCCGCCGTCCTTCATCGCCGCCGCGGCCCCTCAGACTCTTGACACCTCTAATCTGTCGGGGGTGATCACGGCTCAATAAGCGGCGGTGGCGGGACGACGGCGGACTCTCGGCGCCGGCGCTCTCCTCTCTGTCATCCCCGTCACACTCCTCCTCTGTCGGGCGGGAGGTCAGACCCGCCGGCCGACATGAAAGCGCCGTTGTCGCTGACTCAGCTCGCTCGCGTCCGTGCCTGTCACTCATCTTTCATCTCTGTCCCTCTTCGTTATCGTGCATTCCTTCGATCTTTGTCGAGTCAGATTTGTTCTCCCATCCTGTTAAAAGATCTTGAACTTTGTATAAATTGCAGGCGACCACTTTTTTTTTTTTTTAGGATAACCAGAGATCAGAGGTTTACTGTTATTTCATCTGCTAGTAATAAAAGCATGCACTACTTTTTCACCTGAGAAATAAAACCACACACTTTAGAAATATTACTGGGTGATAAAAAGCAGATCTGATAACACTGTTCACATGAGAAATTTGAATCTGCGCCATCATCCAGACCTGCAGGTATTGTATATGCATGCATACGTGTGTCCATGCATGTATGCATATAGTACATGAACGAACACAGACACACACACACACACAGTAACAGTGCTACAATTACCACTCCTGCTGGATCACACTCTTTTTCCTCTTCTTCCAGTTATGTCAAATAATTCTTAGTGTTTGTTTTAATTTGTTTGGAGGACCAGATGGGTGGGATTCTGTCAGGATAATAAAAGTTCACTAAATTGACTTTTAAATACTCTCCTGTGATCGTTTGAACTTGGTGGGTGGCAACTCCCGGCCATCTGGCATCTAAGTGAGGTAAAACAACCCATAAAAAAAAGGATTTCGAAATACTTTTTCATCCAGGTCTGACACATTTACAGGTGCAAACACAGTAGAAATACAACAAATACTATTGGATAGCTCTCTTCTTCCAGTCTTATGTTTATGCCTGCTATCCTCTCAGCCCTCAATCATAATCCGGCACTCCTCCCACTACCACATATATTTCAGCATACAGGACTATTTTTTCCCCCCGACCATAACGATCGATATGTTAATTTTCCTTTCATTCCAATATTCCCTGTAGCCCATTAAGGTTATAGCCGAGTCCCTGACCCTGACAACCTCTCCTCTATACCTCCCGCTGTCCCTCCATCCCCCCTTCAGCATTCCCTCCATCTCTGCTCCTCCCTGCAGACTGCGTTTTTCAGCACCACAGCCTGTACTGAGTTATGATGTGCCGTTAACCCTTGAACCCCAACATGTGAAAGGTCACGGCTAGGGGATAAATATTCCTCCGGGCCGGGGCTGGCACGTGGCCGACATGTCAACGATCCCTCAGGAAAAGATGGCTGGGGCTTTTTGTAGACGGAGGGGAATACACCATTACAGTAATGCTTCAGTGAAAAGCATTGTGAGGCAGCAGAAAAGCATTACACACACGCATTACAAGCCTACATGCACTATTCTTGCATTATAATCGCATCAGAAAAATGCATTGTAATACATTATGGCATTACTTTTAATACATTTTGCAACCGAAAGTATTGAATATTAAGTATTGAATTCCTACACATTTTGCACATTGTGTATATTATAAGAAGTCGTTTTTAGATAATAATGATATATAATATATATAATATATATATAATGATTCAACGCTTATAGGAGTTTCACTTACTCAAAAGTGTTCTGAGGGCAGAAAGAATTATGATTGGTCCAGGTAGATGACCAATGAAATCGGAGAGGAGGCGGGAACTGTGGCTTTCCACTCTGTTTGAAAAAAAAAGGAGGGAATGTCACATGGTGCTCTCCATTTCAAGGTAGAAATAACTTCTTACAAAGGTGAGTTTTTTATGATTGCAGTTATTATCTTAAAACAAGTGAGTTTACTTAGTAAGTTTTGTTAGCTAACAGTGAACAGTAGCTCATTCTGCCAAGTGAGTGAGCCTTAATTTAGTAAACATTAGCTAGCAGTTAACCCAATAGTGAGGAGTGATGTTAGCTCTGCTAATGTTAGCTATCTAACATTTTAAGGATTACACTTTTAACTTAATAAATCAATCTGCTTGCTAACATAATTTACTGAAGTATCTGACTAGAATAGCCTAAGTGTGGAATCAACAATTCAAGCTTCAAACTGTCAAGCTGTCAAACAAGCTAGTAACCAAATGATAGTCAAAACACTCCTAAAGATAGCAAGCTAAAAGGTAGGCTTGCCAAAAATGTTTTAGTTTTAGCCAGTCGATAATTAACATGCTTGGTAGCCTTACACTAGTTTATTGGTCAGTGCACTGTAAAGTAGCTAATGGACATATTGCTAACCAGTAGTCGATTTGTACACAAATTTCAAGGGGGATGGTGGGGTCCTTATGGAGACAAACAATTTGATAGTGGCGATGGAGGGTAGGGGACCAGCTGTTTACCATTTTGTTTATATTGTAACAGCACAAAGGTAATGCTATATTCAAAAGACATGCAAATTAGCGATGTTAGGTATCAGATACTCCTGCCAATGCTCTGAACCAAGGCACTGTTCACAGAACTGGAGTTGGTCCCTGCATTGCAGTAATCAAATTAGGAGCCACTGCACAAAATTCAACACATACTTGCGCTGTAAACACCTTTGTGCTCTAAGTCCTGTGATCCTTAGTCAAATTTTATTTGGGTTTACATGAGAACGACACACAAAGGGCTTACTCCCTTTGACGGTGACTACCTGCCACTTTAACAACAAAATTCAAACTAGGTTAATCTTGACTTCCCGTTTACTTTGTTGCCTGGCAACATCCCGCTGAGGATGAAATGTAGCTTAATGTATGGCCTAATGTTTTTTTACTAGCTAGCTATCTAATCTCTGTTTAATCTCTGTTACTTTTTTCCCCACTTCAAACAGTGTAGGCTAAATTATAGAAAATAATCATTATGACTTCTGACATTTCTCACACCAGTAGTCCCGCAGACCTACCTGCCCACCAGCCCATTTATAAGAGCCAAAATAATATCCTCGAGGTGTCATAGCCGCGTTGCAGGTTTTGCTGCTGTGCCATCAACCAATAAAAAAACATGCATCCGTATCAATGCAGGTGCGTGTGACCCCCCCACCCTCGGATTTGCTGTACACTCCAGATGTGCTATATTCTTTAAAATGATTAAATATCAATAATAATTGGCTTACACATTTCTTGATTAAATGATATCTTTGTGCCATAAAGAGAGATGAAAGGGGGATGGCAGTGTTACAAAGGGGATGGTTTTTGACAATTTTCATTTCAAGGGGAATGGCATCCCTTCGCATCCCTCCTCAAATCGACTACTGTTGCTAACCCAGTAAGACTACTCTTACTGTATACATAGCACTGCTACTCTTGCAGCAGGAATATTGTAATACCCTATCATACTACCCTTGTTTCAGTGTACTGTATACATAGTAATGCTGCTCTTGGGGTGGAAATAGTGTAATACAGGCATTTATGATTCCTACTATACAGTGTAATGATGCTGGCAGGAGTAGTGTACTGTATAGATATATCGTGCCACCCTAGTATTAGGAGTATAAGAGTAATGCTACTCTTGGGGCAGGTGTACTGTATGCATTTATCATGCTACGCTATCAGTCTGTTGTATACAGGGTGCACAATGCTGCTATTGGGGCAGGAACAGGGTACTGCAGGCATAAAATATGTCACCTGAGTATCAGTCTATTGTATACAGAGTAATGCTGCTCTTGCGGCAGGAATTTCATTAGTCATCTCCTATCATAAATCTTTCTGCCCACAGCACACATTTGAGTAAGTAAAACTCCTATGAGCGATTCAACTCAATAATGTTCTTGAATTAATTACCAATGGTATTGGTGTCATTATGTTTGAAGACTCATTACCTCCGCCAACAGAGTTGGATGAGGGTTATGTTTTCACCCTGTTCTGTCTGTATGTCTGACTGTTAGCAGGGTAACTCCAAAAGTTCTTAACGGATTTGCATAAAACTGTGTGACAGTTTGGCCAAAGGAGGGCGTGGCAGTGGCTTCTCCTAAAATGGCACGTAACTTTGTGGAAATGTTGGTCAAAGCAGAGAATTACTGATGGCTGGTGGCTTAGAAGGTGGCAAACCCTCCATTATTGGCCCAATCAAACAATATGGGGGCACTGGAGAGCCCATTTTCTGGTTTAGACATAACCGCCCTGCCAATCTTTCCACAACTTGGTCCAGTGGTAGAAGGGCGGCACTAATGGCCACTGAACTGATATAGAGCCGATTGGCCATGCAGTGTTGTAAAATGCTTAAATGTAGAATTTCAACAGGCAGATTTCATATCCCATTTAATGTCCAGTCATAAAAATGTGAAACAAGTTGGTAATGGGGCATGGAAGAAATTATTAACTTTTGGTGGAACTGACATATATTGACAATTGCATAGCCTTGGCGGAGGTATGCGCTCTACTGAGTGCCATCTAGTTTTTATAGCGCTGCTAATAGAGCCAGCAGATTTATTCATTAAAGCAAAATACATGAGGTGTAAAAAGTATTGAGACATTCATGAGAAATTGTTTCCATATACAGTATATGAAAAGGACAGTGTTCTTTCCTGTGAAAAAATGTTGCTTATATTTACTGTATCTTTTAATGCCTTATGGGCACTTCTTTCTCCCTTTCTTTCTTTCTTTCTTCCTTTCTTTTTGTTTTCCTCTCTTTCTCTCTCTCTCTCTGATGTACAGTTTTATAGGCCTTTTAAGACCATGACTGACAGCTCCCGATAGATCGCCCCTCTCCTCCTCGCTGTGAAAACAGACAGCTTGTAAACAACCAAGTCTCAATGCAAACATCATCAAATCAATTCTCTACACACCTCAGTCCCATTTGTGGGCACTCAACTGCAGTCTCACATTATTTCTCTAACGAGGAAAGAGCGAACTGCAGTAACGAACAAGGCCACAGTGATTTTCCATGGAAATCTCTTTCAATTTCTGTCTGTGAAAGCACCTCAAAGGCAGATTTACAGGTCCTTAATGTCTTAATTGCTTCTTTAAATAGTGCCCACTAATGACAGCAGAGTGAGCCAGAGTATCTGAAAGTAATGGAGAGCTCTGTTATTGATCCAGGGACCCTTGACCTCTCACCTTATTGCTTAATATGGATCATCCTTTATGTTTGAAGAGGCGTTCTTATAGCATTGCCGATAGAGCGAGAAGATTTGTTGTATTCATAAAAACAAAGTACAGCAAGAAAAAAAAAGGTAGTGGGACTGGTTCATGAAAATGAACATTAAAATTTTGTTCAAAAGGATTACAATGAGGAAAGACAGAGCCAGCTACTTTTTTCATGGAAAAACAAATATGATTCATCTATCTTTTGATCAGAAATAAAAAATGATCGAATTTGCAATGTGTAACTTAATTACCTCTCTGTCTGTCGATTTGTCTTCATCTCTCTCATAAATACCGGTATAGTAACCAGTTTAACCTTGGATTATAAGTCATTACTAAGAAGTCTATATATTATATTAATTTATGATTTACTTTAATTGGAACAAACTAGCCAATAGTCGTCGTGCCGTGACGTCACTCTAGGCGACCTTCCATGTCAAGGGTCACCCCAGTGCATTGTGGTCTATCGATCCCAGGCTGGCACAGTCCATCTCTACAGTGATTTATGGGTTTAGATAATGAGGTCCAGATAGAGTGTGGGTCGTCAATGTTTAATGAAGGCTCAAGAATGGTTCTCTATCATTACCTGTTTCATACTATTACTGTATTACTGTACTATTACTGTATTTTTTGTTAAGGTTTAACATGGTTGTGTTTATCTTTAAGACCAAAGAAAATGTCAGTTCATTATAAATAAATGATGCTCGATGACAGTTTAAGGGAATATGTGATAACCTAGGAGGAGAGTTTCAAATAAATGTTTAAAAATGCTATTACACTCTTCCCCATTTCCCCATCAAAAATGATGAAACTGATTTTGGCCACGCTGGTAAAAATCAGTGTCATATTTGGTCTAAAAGCACTGAGTGTGAACTGGGTTGGACAAGTGATTATCTGCATTTGCTTTTTAGAACCTTTCTGATCATGCATGTTTTTTTTTCAGCAACATGCAGGTCGGCATTTTTACAGTTAGATTCGTGTACACTGGGGAGCTGACCAGTTAGAACCACAGCCTTCTACAGTGGGTCAATGGGAGCTGCCCAGTACAACCAGAGTCTTCTACTGTTTGGTCATTAGTTGTCATGCTTAAGAGAATGCCACTGTTGGAGTTCCAGTGAGGGGAGAAAATTATGTTCCCAGCACAGATTTTCCAGCTGGTTGGAGAATTCAAACGGCAGTCATCCGGTCAGAAGCCTTTTTCCTTCTAACCTTTAAGCTGCCACTGTCCCCGACCTGTGGCTGCCTCACCGTGAGAAATGAGACATTTGAGATTCAAACAACCCGGCATATTTGACTTCATCTATTTTATAATAACTACAAAAAAACCTGTTGTTAGGAGGTCACTAATATGGGTGTGTCATGAATGTTCTGTGTTGGATTCACTGTGGATTGGTAGGTGGGTGGGAGGGGGAAACCATGGATTGGTCTCTGTCTTGTTGTTAACCCTAACCCTCCATCACACTCAGACACCACTGATTTTGGCAAAACTTGCCTTCTGGCATATTCAGAATCACACTGACCAGTCCAAGGGGAACACTACGATTACAGGTCAAAACAAGGTGACATATTTGCTACTGATAGTCAAGAGAGCCATTCTTGAGCCTTCATTAAACACTGACAGTGGGACTGCATCGTTCATGGGGGTTGACATGTTTACTGCCTTGTTTCACACTGGATTTTGGAGCTTTTGGCCATTATCCCCAGGAAAGTCAGTTTTCCTCTGATCAGCAACATGGAATTAAACCAGTAATGGTGTCATTATATAGATTAGAGAGCCATTTGTGACAATTTGTGACCCTCAGGACGACATGTTTACTGTTGCCTTGTTTCACACTGGATTTTACACTAGAAGAAAGGATAGGAATTATAGGACAATAGGAGTTTTCTATCGTTTCTTGAATTTGTGATTTGTGGTTTCAGCAATCATACGGTAACTGAGGGCCAAAGTCTTGGAGGAACGCTGCTTTCTGCAATCACACATTTGATTCTCATTGTGTCTGAGCTGCAGCGCTGAGTGACACTGCACCGATGCTCATACCCTCGCTAAGGTCCGTCCCATCACACTGCTTCTGACTTGGCACAGCAGTTCAATTAAAAAGAACCCAGAGAGCACAGTGTCAGTGAAAGCCGGTGTCATTTCTCTTTCAATCAAACGTCTTTTCAATCTTTTCTAGACCCAAGATGTAGCTGAGGCAGGGGGAAGGTTTGGAAGGGCAGAGACAGAAATTTAAGCTTCATATGTTGAGTGAATCTAATGTATACTAAAAAGACAAAAAAAACCCACTACTTTATTCCAACATTTTCAATAGCAGCAGATCAAGTTGCAGTTCTCCAGAAAAAAATATTATTTTACTGTATATACGAGGACAGATAAAGCTGCTAATAGAAAATCTGAAGATGTTACATGCACTTTCATAAGCAGGTATGAGCCAAAGGTGGGAAGAAAAGTGGCTTATTTTCATGGCACACAATGTTCTGAGTGCATATCACACCATTCAGATGAGATTGAGGCTTGACTCGCTCCACAGGGTGTGAAATAGTAAGCACTCTGGAGCGAGGGGAGGAAGGGTGAGAAGGAGGGAAGAGGGAAAGAGAGAGAGAAAGAAACAGATCGAGACAGATAGACGAAGAGGGGATGTGAAGTGCAGGAAGGGGGAAGTGCGAAAGAGACAGACAGATTAACAGGGAATACTCTGTAGGGCCGAGAGGAAGGGAGGAAAGGTGTGAAGGATGGAAGAAAGAGAGAGAGAGAGATGGAGTGCAGAGGAAGAGAGGTGAAGGATAAGAAGGGTAGAGAGAGAGAGTGTGTGTGTGAGAGAGAGAAAAAATGAAGGATGAAAAGAAGGGAAGAGAGAGAAAAAGGATGAGAAGAAGGGAAGAGAGAGAGAGCACGAAAATGAAGGATGAGAAGAAGGGAAGAGAGAGAGAACAAGAGAGTGAGAGAGCGAAAATGAAGGATGAGAAGAAGGGGAGAGAGAGAGAGAGAATGACAGAGTGGTTACGGGAGTCTAAGATCGATTACATATAATAAAGAAGAGACAATGGATAGAAAACACATCAATGCATGAATAAGATTTATAATTCATGCCTACATTGATGTCCTTCTATGAATAGTTTGATCAATGAAAACTGCAACAGTGTAAGTCAAAATGTTGCTCTCAACACTTAATACTGTATTCTATTGGCTATACCAGGCAACTTTGCACTTTGGCGGCCCCAAGTGGCCATGAGTGATAACGATGTTTGAATTTTGAAAGTTTGAAGTACTTAAATTCCCAGAAATTATGTGACATGACATCTGTAAACTGCATGTTTTGTTCCTAATGTGTGGTGGAGGTTTAGATGGAAGATTTCCAACCAATGACCACACCGACACCAAAAATGTATTTGGGCAAATGGGACGAATCAAGAGCATCTCAATTAGTGGGACATGGGACGCTCTTCTGTTTTGTAGCCACAATTTGTGATTTAGGCCGATGAGATGGGTGGATTTTTACATAAAAATGTTGCCTAGTGCAGTGGTTGATGTTAAACTACAGTATTCTGGACAAAATAATATCTAACAATAAAAATATTCTCAGATTTGGGTCCGAAAGACAAAATCTCATCAAATGGGGGTCCGTGGCTCTAATGTGGACTAACTTACGGGTCCTTGATATGAAAAAGGTTGAGAATCTTTGCCGACATTCACTTAAAATAATGGAGGATTCTCTAATTGGAGAAATTTATCCTTCAAAAATCCATTGGGATTTTTGATAGGACTGAAATCCTATTAAAACTCAAGTCAAAATTGAATTAATGGAAATAAGCACATGATGGCAGCTACTGTAAATCAGCAGCTATACGATCGGAACGTACTCCAGGACATCTTGCGGTATACGATAGTTTCATAATAGAAGAGTGAAATGGCCCGTGGCTCGCTGCATGCTGCAGGTATGTTACCACCCACCTACCCCTGACAGAGAATTTAATTATCCAGTTATTCACACCCGCTGGAAGACGGAAGTTATGATGGGTGCAAATTGTTATCTTCCTTCCTACAGCTGACTGTGGACTATATTGGTTTTAGTATTTATTTTAGGGAATCCAGTATTCTAGCGAAGCCCCTTCAGCAGCATAGACCTGAAGCTGTTAGCACTGCCTGTAAGTCCTGTATCTCTATGCCTGTTTGTAGCAGCACAAGCACACACACACACACACAATTCCTCAAGGGTCTTTATGTCTGAGCTTGGCTTTATAGATCTTCATAGATAAGCTAAGATAGATCAAGCCATGAAGGCCGGTGTCTTTTTAGTGTGTGTGTGTGTGTGTGTGTGAGCCAGAGGGAAAGAAAGGGAGAGGGAGGGAAAAGGAGAGAAATAATGAAATAAAGAGAGAGAAAAAGACCGTCAAGCTCCAGCAGGCAGGGGACAACAGCGGTCATAAGCCATAACTCCTGGGCCGATTATGCTAGTTTTATTACGGCTTCCTCTGGTTTATAAGAGACTGATATGAGAGACAAGTCTTATATCAGGTGTTTCCCCCGTAACTCATTTAGCAGTGGTGGACTGCCACAACAAGAACCATGCCACCACTAGTAGAGAAAACAGGAAACTAAAATATAGTGATACATTGCGCTACAAAGCACAAACTAGGCACCGTTTTTGAATTAGATGTTGTACATCATATTACAACAGAAACACCCAACAATACATGAATATCAAGCACCTAATAAGGAGTAGGGCCACCAGTTGCCTTTAGAACAGTTTCAATCCTCCTTGTACCTGTCACACTGCATCCTGAACTGTGTACTTTGGGCCTTCTAGGAAAGCCTCCATTCTGTAAGGGGTGAAGGATGAGGAAATCTACTTTACCTTATTCACACAGCGGCCATTTTGAACATTTGGAGCAGGAAACTACCCGGAAGATTGGCATACTGTATAAGTAGCATTACTCCAGCTCATAAGTGTGGACAAAATATAGATAAACCTAATACTTACTAGCTAGCAATCTCAAGAACAACGACTTCTTGAATTTAGCAGGGATGTTAGTTAGCTCACTAGCTAGTTACTAGCTAGCTAGACTCTGGTAGCTAGTGATAATGGACTAAATCTATTGAAATGTAAACATCCCTATGGATTTTTGAGCGCCATTCATTTCAAATGTGTTTTTCAGTGGGGAATCTATAAAATGATAAATATTTGTATGAAGTGTCTTGGTTTACAGCAGTACCACAGAACGGGCTGTACTCGCTCTTCCAGGTTTCCCACCCCGAGTACTCAAAATGGCTACTGTGTGAATAAGGTCGATAGAGTTGAGACTTGAAGACATGGGTGTGGCTATTTCTCGGTTCCGGAAGCAAAACCCATTCATTTTTCGCATACACATGGTCACGTGACTTGCCATTCGGAGTGTTGCAACAGACTTGAATGACCTGAACTGCTACGTGGTGAGTCATTAGCTCAAACGAGTAGCAGCTGCGTCGGGAAAACTAGCATGGGTGGAAAAAAGGTACAAGCACTAGGGCTGGGCAATATATCGATATTATATCGATATTGTGATATGAGACTAGATATCGTCTTAGATTTTGGATATTGTAATATCGTGATATGGCATAATTGTTGTCTTTTCCTGGTTTTAAAGGCTGCATTACGGTGAAGTGATGTCATTTTCTGAACTTACCAGACTGTTCTAGCTGTTCTATTATTTGCCTTTACCCACTTAGTCATTATATCCACATTACTGATGATTATTTATCAAAAATCTCATTGTGTAAATATTTTGTGAAAGCACCAATAGTCATCCCTACAATATTGCCGCAATATCAATAGGTATTTGGTCAAAAATATTGTGATATTTGATTTTGTCCATATCGCCCAGCCTTACTGTGATCATGGATATTGTAGTGTTTGGTGCCGTTTTAAACACAGAAGCGACAGAAAAAACACAATTTGGCGAGGTTGAAATATTTATAACCGAGGATCATTACAGCAACATTTAGTATCGTTTTCTGATCTCAGAGACAGAAGGGGTTCTCTGTTGTGTAATATGGCACCTATTGCTAAAGTTAAAAATCCCAATGAGTCTGGTGGCTGGTCAAAAACTCTTCCGGAACTGAACGTTTCAACTCTATCAATCATGTTTCAATCATGTATAGATCTGCTGACTGGGGCCATGGAAAGAGTCTGACTTCATCTTGGTCATGAAACCAGAAGTGTGTATGGAGGCATCTTGACGGAACAGTGTTAGCACCATAGGGCTCGTATTCCTCGGCTGTTATACCAGCATGCAGAGAGATCATCAGACCTAATGGCTGCCAGATGATGGCTTCCAATACTATTACAGATCCACCACCTCCTTTGGCTTTCTTAAAACGTAAACCTGTCTGAATGGAGGATAAAGACATCATTTGCCTCATGTTGTTTTGAAAACTCGCTATAAGTGGTGATTATCAGGCCTGTCTTAAAGCTGACACATACTGCTAATTGGCATTCAGCTTAATATGACTCACCTGTGCAGCTGTCTTTCCAATTGTGGTTTAGTTGAAGCACTTTTTCCTGTGTTGTTTCTGTTATTTTGAATATCATAGAAGACTATCATAAAATATTACAACCACTACCAAAGAGCTTTCATATACAGCCATTTCCCTGTTTATTGATCTGTTGGTCAGCATTGTCTCTCTGTTTCTCTCTCTCTGTCTCTCACTCATGAAACCAACCAAACACTTCCCCCACTGTTTTTTTTTAAATGTTAAAACTGCTTAATTCCAAACAGGCATAACAAAGCAGTCTATTCCATGGCTTTGTGGTAAACACTTTTACGTTTGGTAGTGGAGCATCTCATATTGAAGTGCATGGTATAATCTCACATTTACACAGCAACAAATCTGACTTTTAACTCTTTGTGGCATAGATCTGGTCTCTGGAAACACCTGATGTATTTAGACAAATATGATAAGATCACATGAAGAGTTCTAATCACAATTTTTGCGTATGTAAATCCAGCCTCGGTGTCTAGATTAATGCTACAAATACTAATGGCTTTTGTGACATTTGGAAATACCACACAGGTGTGTTTGCAATATACTCTGTGCATGAAGTCTGGGTTAAGAATTCTGCATCACATATCGCAATGGAAAGAAAATCTCATAACTCATCTCATAAATTCTGCTCTTCATGTTTTCTTGGCACATGAAAACCATGTCACCTTAGGCCAAGTATGTTTCATGACATCTGGGCTCAGTATTAAATACACACATACATTTTGAATGTGACAAGGCCCATTGTTTTAGTGTTAGAAATTGTGCCAAAAGTTGTTTCCCCTGAAAATGTGTTTCCACTGGTGGTGTCTTCGCCTTGATTTCACACCAAGGAAGAAAACAACAAAATCCTACCAATTTTTCTGGATTGTTTTCCTGTCTCTGGCTTTTAAAATGGTAAAACAACATTTGGAAACATTCCACAGGATTACGAATTAAATTAACCTGCCTAGTTGCCTTATATTAACCAGAAATCACGTTTGTTTGTGTTTTTATTATCTCAAACCTTAAGCGTCCATTGATTGTACATTTGTCTACTTGTCATTTATTTTATTGCAGCAGCAAAACAACAACACACACTGAGGACAAAAGGAGGGCACACCGATATAAATGTTTTGCGTATATGGATAAATAGAAACAGACTGCAAAGCAAATTAGAATTTCTTATCTCCCTCAGTGACTTTCAAGCAATGACATCTCACATTTTCAACAATGTTTGTAATTGTTTTCTATAATGTATGTCCCTGTTTGATTCAATTAAAATGTGTATTTTCATCATTTCTAGAAATGTTTTTGCTCCCCAGTCTCTCTAGATAAAGAGATCTTGATTTCAATGACACTATATAATTGATAAAAATGTGTTGTTTAGATAATGCATGGCTGTCAATTTTTTCTTAAATTCCTGAAAATAGTAATTTTTCTTCGTATATGTGAGCTATTCACCTGTTAAAAGCAATATAGATCATCAACCTGTATTGGAAAACCCATTCCACTGTTTTATGGGCAATTTGTCAGCGTGAGGCAGATAAACATGAATTCCCATATTGTCAGGTCTGGTCAGTGAGCAGAATGGCATTACCGGGGTAAATAATTGAAGTATTTTGATGGCGGACAGCTCCTAATGGCCCCAAGCTGACAGCTAAAAGCTGCAAGGGATTGTGGGGGAAAATGAGAGGCAGGGGTACTTGTGAAAAGGTTACTGGTGAGGTAACCACGGCAAACAGCTTATGCAGCACATCTGAAGGTTAATCTTGATGTGTGTGCATGTGTGTGAGAGAGCGTGTGTGTGTGTGTGTGTGTGTGCAAGCCTGCCCACCAGTGCGTGTTTATGTGTGCGCTTGTGTATCCACAGAGAATGAGGGAATCACTGTGAGATAGACTTGTAAGTGGTTTGATGCTACTCAGGCAATGTGTGCTAATAGAAAATGACATTGGTTACAGGGTTCAATTCATCCAACTGGCCCAGTAACTAGTGAAGAGTGTCTGGTATTGATCCAGTCCCACACGTTCTGCCATTTGTCAAACCTTCAGCCCATTGGAAATTAAGTGGCTGACATCTTGAAGATACTTCAAGTAACAAGGATTACTGTGGAGGACCCTTGAAAGAGGGCCAACAATTAAATGCTGAACGCTGAGCATATAGGCCCTCCAAGCTACTCTATACAGGAGGCCAGGAAGAGTGAGTCCCCACATATACTAATGCAAATCTAATACATGAGTACATGTGGAAGGGATAATGTACAGTGAGTTGGTTAATATTGCAAAATAAGCCCCCATTCTGGTAAAATTGCAGTTCAGCCTCTAACCAACAATCAAAAGTTTTGTGTTCTCAGAATAAATTAAAAGTACTATAATATTGTGACATTGTTAACCAAGTGTTTGTCTGCAGTAACCAAGGAGTAATGTATTTTTAGCACAAGCTGTCACTCGTTAATTTGATTAGAAATCAAGAAAATGGACCGCACCTGAGTGATCCGACTATATGTGAAACAACGATTTGTTATTCAGAAATAAAACACCTGAGTATTCAATAAAGCCAGTCACCTCACCAGAATCTTTTTTTTTTATTTGACTATAATACATAGATCCTATTTGCATTTCATTATCTCAATGAAATGATGAAATGGTTCAAAATCAGACAGAAGACCACAATTTACTGTTTTTTCTCTGGCATGTCGCCATCTTGGAACAAGTCAACTGAGCCGGGATTGGTTCCTGTGTTAATACATTATTTCTGATTGGTGGAGCTGACTACAGGCTAGTGTTACATTACTTCTGATTGGTGGATAGACTTCTGACTAGCATACATAAAATACCATCATTGTGGCTAGAACAAGCAAAGTTTGGCTAAAACTTTGAAGTAGTGACTAAAATTTGCTTCAGGCTGCATTTCAGGAATGAATAATAGATGCTCCATATATTTCTTATTATTTACTTATTTTCTTATTTTTGAAAGCTGACAATGTTTTTGAATTGAAGCTGCTCATAGCTGATTTTGTGTCAATATTCAAGGACTTTAAACCTAACCACTGTCATACAGAAAAATTACAAATAATTAGAAGCGTTCAGTGTTTCCCCTATAGTTTTGTTCTTAGCGGGGTGGAAAAGTCTCTTAAACAGCTTGTAGGCCAGATAATATCCATCATATCAGAGGTGGATGACACTGACAGTGGCAGATATCCTATTCTTAATAAAAGGCCAATATGGGCCCGATATATCGGCAAATGCATATCGGTCTAAGCTTATCAGCGACTCTAAAAACAGCCGTTTACAGATGAATCTCAGCCTCTCCTTTCTTTTATTTGATGTTTAAAGACGTACACATAAAACCCTTATTACCTCCACTTCTCTTTGGGAGACTTTTATGGCACTAATGGAATCACCGAGCCGTGTTTTTCACCGAGCCGGCCCCGGTCTGCTCGTGAGATATTGTGGTTATTACGTTTTTTGGTTTTATAATTGCGGCTGTTACAAGCTGGCGGAGTGAGCCACGTCTCGTGTGACCGCGCCGGGTCGTAAAGCAAATCGGAGCTCCGAGAGAGACCGATAAAGAGAAAGAGACAGAAAAAAGAGAGGGACAGAGATTGAAACATAGACAGATGACGGAGGGAGATGGAAGTAAATAAAACGAGACGGAGACAAAGGACCATTTTCACCAGACGTCCTTTTAGTTTTATCACGTCTTCCTTTGGGTTTTTTAAGAGGGTGTAAGCCTAATGGCCCTATATACCATCCTCCATTCTTTTCCATGTGTCAGTTTTATAGATTGCCGTTTAAACATCGTTCTTCTGCTAAATGGAAGTCTCACCAGTGACTCCACAATGCACACATTCATTTAGCGCTGCACCCAAACTATTCATCTACTGACTGAGCAGTGGCAGGTATCAGCTTGTGCCTTTCAGTTTTACATTTGGTCGGTCACAGCTATTTGTTTCCTCTTTTCCATCTTAGCCTTCAATTTTTCTTAGGCCTGTGTTGTTTTATTGTTATGTGTTGTCCTTTTGTTGTCATATGATTTGTCACATCTCCTCTTTTTCCTAGATTTTTCCTTTGTTATAAACCCTTTCTCCTTCTCGAGTAATGCAATTTTCTCCCATATTTCAGAACAATTCTCATTGATACTTAATGAGTCTCTTTGCAGCAGTCATTTAGAAGGTAGAGTTAAGCATCACACACATCACACATTCCTGTAAAGCATTAAAAGGAGCTATATGGGCCTCACACAGGTACATAATGGTCTATCTCAATTATTTAGCCAAGGGATAAGCTTTAAAAATTAGACTGAAATCACCATAATACAAAACAGAAATTTGTATATTAAATGTAATCATTCATTGTATTGAGAAAGGCTTTTGTTAATTCTGTTAAATACAGTGTATGAACCAGAGAACCACATTGAGAACACAATCATTGTCTAAAAGATATTCAGCATGGTAGGTGGTGGTTCTATTATAATATGATCCAAACATAAACAAGGCCATGGCAACCAGAAAAATGTGTTGATTGATGGTGGGCTTATTGGGTGTGGGAAAATCTCTCCTATCACGCTCATGTATCATTATGTATCATTTGTTATGCATGGACGACTGTGGTGCCAGCCAATGGGGATCCCTAAAATAAACAAATGTATCTGTTCATCTCTTTTCATAAGTAGAGTTGATTTTACTAGTGTGAATATAAATAATAATTATGATTTGGACTGCTGACACTGATAGATTCACTGCCATGTTTGCCATGTTTGTGGCACCAAGTGGGAGACATCAGAGCCTACCAAAAAATTCCCACATGTCCTACTTGTAATTACCACTAGGAGGTTGACAAAGTCAGCAGCTTGTATTTACAGTAAATCCGATATGATGTGAACGTGGCATAATTGGGCGCCACCCATTCTAGAAATGTACTGTACCCATGCACTTAGTGTGAGGCACTTTGGATGAAAGCCTCCATTCAAATGCCATTCACTAAAGCAGGAAAAAAAAAGAGGTAGAAAAACACGAGAAACTGATAGAGCATGGGAAAATAATAGAGAGGTGTGGGGAAAAAATGGTCAAGATGAGAGAGAGAGAGACAGAGAGAGAGAGAGCGCCTCACCACTGTCATCCAAGAGAGAGAGAGAGAGAGGTCCGCAGGTCCAGCCTCACCACTGTCATCCAAGTAAATTGAGATGAATTGTCTTGACAGAGGCTGGCGAGGGTTCAGTAACATTTAAAGGGATCCGTCTGACACAAGAAATTCAACACGGCGCCAAGCGGGCTACAAAGTGTTCGCCGCCGTTCTTTAGATCTTCTCTCCTCCGTTTCCCTCTTTGTCATGATCCCCTCCTATCCTCCTCCACTCCCTCTTTGAATCATTTTAATTCTCACACTCTTTCATCTGATGTCTTTGTCTCTCTTCTTTTTTTTCCCCGTTCTCCTCTCCCTTTCCGTCTCTAAGATGCCTCCTTAATCGCTTCCTTTAATCTATGAGAGCGGCGTGACCAAGGGCAAAGGAGAGTGAACCCTTAGTCCAATAGCTACCTCATCCTCTCTGTGTGTGTGTGTGTGTGTGTGTGTGTGTGTGTCGAAGATTTACACACACCAATCACATGGACAGATGTGAAGATGATCTCTGTAGGTCTTTCTCAGTATGCGTTCTTGTGTTCTCCATGGTGCGTTTGATGTGTCGGATAGTGAAGATTCATTGCAAGAATGACACATCACTACCAAATCAGCGCTATAGTTAATAATGCAGAGCTGGATCAAACACAGACACGTGCAGAGGGGGGAGCTCTGGGTGCTTGGCCACCTTCCCCTTTTCCCTTAATTGAACAAAATGCCCCTTCCAGTACAATTTTATTATTTTATTTTAGGCATTTTCTGAATAGTTAATAAATTGTAGCGACACAAGTAAAACTGTTTGAGCAAATGCAAAACACAAATGAGATCGTCTGCACAGTGCATTGCCCCTTCTCTCTGTTCTTCTCACATGTGGATGTTTAGCTACGTCCCTCACCCCTTCTGTGTGTGTCAGCGCACTGAGCAAGGTTCAGTGCTGCAGACAGAGCTGCTATCAACAGACTCACAGAGCCAGGGAGACTGTACTGTGATATGTATCGGTTATCGAGAAAATTATGTGACGAGTTGCAGCCATTACTTAAACCTGCTGATATATCACATATCCTGCTATTAGTTCTTAGCATGTAGGCTGTCAATGAATCAATGTAGCTAATTGAAATTTGGACCGAATTGACTATTGCTAGCTAGCTTGATGCTGCTGCTGACTTTCTTAGCCCAGTATCTCAGATACTCTCGTTTGCTAACATCATTTTTTCATTACAAAATAGAAACAGGTGCGCTTCTTTGGCCTGCGAGGCCGAGAAGAGTGACCTCTGTCAAGAACCAGAGGAGCAGGCCATCAAGTTTAAGGCCTGCGATGCCGAAAAGAGTGACCTTCGCCAAGAACTGGAGGAGGAGGCCATCAAGTTTGCAGCCTGCGAGGCTGCAAACTCCTCCACAAAAAAGTGGAGGAGCTCCACAGCCCCTATAAACTAGCCAAGATGATCGAGGCCCAGAAGAGTGACCTCCACCAAGAACTGGAGGAGCAGGCCATCAAGTTTAAGGCCTGCGAGGCTGAGAAGGAGACCCTTCGTCAGCAGGAGGAGCAGATCGTCCAGCTTTAGGTCGAGAATAAAGGCCTTCGCCAAGAAATGGAGCTGATCCAGGGAAAGATGGCCTTCTCCACAAACGACCTGGCTGCTAAGCTTAAGGCAGAGCAGAAGGAGAGGGAGCTCCTCCTCCAAAAAATGGAGGAACTCAGACATCGCCACAAACAGATGGACCTCTCCACCTGCCAGCAGGCCACTGAGCTTAAGGCTAAGCAGAAGGAAAAGGAGGTCCTCCTCCAAGCAATGGACGGGCTTACAGAACAGCTCCACATCAACTACGAGCAGGCCATGAAGCAGGCCTGTAAGATGGAGAAGGCACACGAGAAAGAAATGGAGGAGCTGAAAATGTTCCAGAAAAAGGAGGCCTCGAGCAACCTGGAGACCATAATGCTCAGTGGATCGGAGCTGCTTAAGACACTGGACCAAAAAACTGAGGAGCTGATAAGATTCTGTGCAGAGAATGCATTGAGCACAGAGCTTACCATCAAGCTCAAGGCAGAGAAGGAAGAGAAGGTGGGCCTCCTCCAAGAAATGGAGAAACTGAGGATACTCCAAAAAGAGGAGTTGAGCATCCAGGAGCTTTCAATCAGGCTCAAGACAGAGAAGGAGATGGAGGTTCTCATCAAAGAAATGGAGGAGCAGGCCATGAAGCTCAAGGTCTGCATGGAGAAAGATGAGAAAGAGGCTGGAGGAAAACCGTACAGGAAGCCTTCCACAATGAAGAGACTGATAACGCTTCTGACCCCAAAAGGGAGGAAGAAGAAAAGGGAGAAGAAACAGGAGAAGATGGAGTCCCCCACAACGACTCCAACATTTGACTTTTCCTGAATTACCTCAAGAAATTGAGCACATTAACACCTGTGCTCTCCAACACACACACACATACACACACACACACACACACACACACACACACACACACACACACACACACACACACACACACACAACCCCCGTTTACAACCCACCATCCCCCCACACACCCTAACACCCATTTTAAACCCACCCTCCTAACTTCTATAAAATAAAATATCAAATAAAATAATGCTCTTCCTGTATTGTTTTATTCCTGTAGAGAAGTGAAAGTGACACTGCAGTCAACATTGTATGCAGAGGATTCAAGACAGCTGGACAGAGACAGTGTTGTAGATAAAACATAGGCTAGCTGTATTGGATCTATAGTTGTTTTAATGTTTTTGACGTATGAATTGTTTGTCTGGTTCTGCAATTTAAATGCTGTTGTCAAACTCAAACATGGAAGTGGAGCTGCTACACTACTTTCATCCACTGAGAGAGCCACAGCTGTGTAAAAGACACTCACAGCTCAATAATAACACCTTGAGAAGAATCACATACTTGATTAATTTTAGTGATTTTCTATTCTCTCTATATTTAGTTGGCTAAGTCATGTTTGTTCATCTCATTTTATTGACAGTGTATACTGTGATTTGATATGACTACTAGTGTTCCAGCTGAGTACATAGATCTACTGTTCCAGTGAAATCATACAGGAAAGCAAGGCCTCCAGACGTTATCAATAAATTCAATACGGAACGCAATGATGAACAGGCATAGAAAGTATAATATTGTTGCTGAATGACACTGAAGAAACTGAATTCGACTTATTACCCAGGTTTGAGCTCTATACATGCGCATTTTTTTAGTGTTATGGGGCCACAGCAAAACCCTAGGGCCGACCATGGTACCTTAGGTACAAAACTAAAAGTACTTGTTTTGAAGAAACGAAAATTATTGATGCATTAACCTGTAAGAAGTATTTTATGTTATTTATTATTTACCGTATTATACCTTTATTTAACCAGGGTAAAAATAAAACATTAATCATAGAGTAGGTTGGTATCCAAGTTTTGATTTGATTAATCATCCCTATTCACTGGTGTTTATGTGACATGTTAGGGTTAACCTGGAAAGGAGGGAGGGTTTGGTTTGTTCATCAAATGGAGTGCAGAGAAACTGCAACAACATTAATGGCCCTAACAACACTAAGAAAAAATTAAAAAGTGCCTTCTCAGAAAGTATCCATGCCACTGAAAGACACACTCTTGCGTAAGGTGTGTGTGTGTGAGAGAGAGGGAGAGAGAGAGGGTGAAAGAGAAAGAGAGAGAGAGAGAGTGTGTGTGTGTGTGTGTGTTTGTGTGTGACCTAATTCAGCCTAAATTAATATTCACCCCAGCCCATTTGGGGGGCTATAGCAGCATGCACTTATGCCCCCCAAACCCAGGTGGCTTCAGGTTGGTGCGGGCAGAAGAGGTGCCCCTTTTTCATTTTTTTGCCCCTGCCCCTTAGAGAGAAAATTCCAGAGAGTCGCCCCTTTCTCAAAGTGCAACAGTTTTTTTGTCTTGCTCAAATAAACTTGTGGTTGCATTGCATTCTGGTCTATTGAGGCTACTTTCAGTGTAGAAATTGGTCTCTCTGCCTCTTCTACAATGGCTTCCTCCATGTATGATTGTTGAATGTCTCTAGAAAGAAGTTCTTGCTCTTTGATTCTGAGGGACTGACACCAAAACCTGACGTTTACTGTTGATGTTTTAGCTAGCTGAAAAAATTCTTTGGCCAGTTATCCACAGAAGAAGAAGAAAAAAAAAACAGCACCAAATGACAAAATGGACCCACGAATACATTAAAAACAGGGACAAAATTCTGTTTTGAATTGGTTACATGGCCCTCAAGAAAATTATCTGTTGTTTAACTGACAATCACCTTGTGTCTCCCTGTGTCTCTTCATGTGTCTATTTCTCTCTCTCTTTCTCTACGTCTCTCTGTTTCAAATACAACAATGCAGTGCAGTGTTGCAGCACATGCGATAGTTAGATCAGCCCGTCCATCGCTCCACCCTCAGTGTGCATGTGTGTCAGTGCGTATGTTCATGCATACTCATTTAAGGGTGCACATTAAACTATGTGTGCGTATGTGTGTGTGCTCTTGTACGTCTGTCTTTGTGAGAACCAGTTTGAGTTTTACACCTTTTGGAGTGAGGAGATTTTGGCTGGTCTTCACTTCTTAAAGGGGTTAGTTTAGGGTTGGGATTTGGGTTTAGGGTTAAGATTAGAATTAGGATTAGGTTTAGGTTTATGTTAAAGTATGGGTTAAGGTGGCTGGATGGATGGTCCAAGTATAGGAAGACAAGTGTGTTTGCGTGTGTGTGAGAGGGAAAGAGAGAACATGATAACTACATGTGTGTGCATTTGCCATCTAACATTGAGAAGAGTAGCATGACCTCCAGTATAATACTATTGACCATCAGATAGTATTGTACTGCTGTGGCACAAAAACCTTGTAAGTCCAGTTTTGGCACTTTAAGTAACAGCTAGCATGTTCCTATATAGCTCATAAGAAAGTTTAATTTCCTTAAGGCCCATGTAACCAATTCAAAACAGAATTTTGTCACGGTTTTTAATGTGAAACCAAGACAGCTGATCTTAATTCTGAAAAGCTTACATTTGAGAGATACAAGGTTTTCATGTGACAGCAGCAGTGTTTGTCTGCTGCTGCGTGGTTTTAAGCTTTACCAGCGCTAACGCTACATTGTTGCTGATAGAGAATCAATCGCTCTCACTTGTTGTTCATGGATTACCACTGGTGTTGCGTGTCTTTGGCGGCAAATGTAATTGAGTTACACTAAAGAACATGTATCACCCCAGCTATTGTCCAGTGGCTGGTCACATACACTGTTTGTGAGGACCTTCCAGTATCTACATTGCTTTCTCCTACAACATGTTTGAAGAGAAGGAAAAAGCAAAACCTGGTATTTTTTCTTTCCTTGTCTATTAGATTTACTGGACAGTTTCTGAAAACACTGAAACTCTTATGAATGATAGGTGAACATTTGTGTTGTTGATTTAGGCATTTGAATTCCCATGAGACATTTTACTTAACAAAATTGGACTAAATGAGCTTTGATGTACAGATGATTTATCTACACACCTATATGCTTCAATAGTATTACATGATAATGTGATCTCATCACTTTCTGAGTGACAACAGAAGCCTGGGTAAGAAAATGTTGAAAGAGGAGGCAAGAGCAGGCAGTCAGAGTATTCGTCTGCAGAGAAATATTTCTAAAGTGTGCAAAATTAATTTGTAAATATGCATGAAATAGGAAATTTAGGAACTTACTTTCTCCCCTTTTAACTATGCTGCTGCTGCAGGTCTGCTACTATGGACCATTTGGCTTCTCTGGTGATTCAATCTTTAACCCTCTACATCCCTAACCAAACCGTCTTCACACTCTCAAATGTTTTTTGCTCCACATTAAAGGAGAATACCGGTGCCATTTAGAGTTGTAGCCCATTTACCCCTGTCTATGTCCAGTTTACATTTCCCCCAATCGTTTTGCAATGCATGCCAAATGTAATTAGACAGGTTTTGTCATTTATTCCTTTTTTGTTGCTTTTAAAATACAAACTTTACAGTGTCAAACCTAGCTTGAAATGAACTGCTGTCCTGGCTAACAAAGATGGCCCAAATAAATAAATGGATGTGACAATAGTATACAGTATATAGTATATATTCTAAAATATTAGAAAAGCGAGCCTCTAAACGAGCCGTTTGGACTTCTGTAACTTTGTGGCGTCACAAAGGTTCACTCATTATCATTTTTGTAAGAAATAACAGACTAACAAAGTGTTTTTTTCAAAGCGGTTTAGCGGTTGTCATTGTTCATTGTTGAGTTTTCCCTACCTGTAGCTGCCGGGCCGCGGCGTCTCACGTTTAACTCTTGAAACGGTTAGCCAATCAGAACAGAGGGGTTGTTAATATTAATGAGCCTTAAAGGCACAGCCTGTTCTTGGTAAGGCTCAGAGAGATGCTGGAAAATGAACATGTAAAAATGGATTGAGAGTGTTTTTGGTACATGATACCACACACACAGCTTTGAATGGACCTCAAAACAAAATAAAACACTAGAGAGTGTAGAATATGGGACCTTTAAGGCTTCATGTTTACTCCGATTGATTATCTAGCTTAGGCAAAAATCAAGTCTGTGGAAGTTGTTTTTCATTCTGTACAAAAAAGGAATGACAGCAAATGGCTTCTTCTGAAGGTAGGAAAACAAGCCCTGATATCTCCAAGACACCACCAGGAATAATAAAGGAGAGGGGCAACCTAGATGATTGGCACAAACGTACAAAAAAAATGTTATTATCCTTTAACAACTCTCAACCACCAGGGGTCCTTGAGGGGGTTCCAGGGGGTCCCCAGCAAACTGATGAATTGTTTAACTTCACCATTATTTCATTTACAAGAAGTTAACACAATTAGAGAATGTAGAAGAATGACTGTTTTGATCATAGTTTCTCTGTTGTCTCTCTACCTACAATACAGACAGTCATGGGATTCTGCACAAAATCGTATCTAACAATAAAAATATTCTCAGATTTGGGTTTGAGGGACAAAATCTTATCAAATGGGGTCCATGGCTCTAATGTGGACTAAATTAGCGTCCTTGATATGAAAAAGGTTGAGAATCACTGCTCTATAGCATATCACCAAACAAGGAATAAAAGGCAAAAACAGACTTTTATCAACAGCAAGAAACACCTCACTCTCACAATAATTTCTATGTTGACTTTACCTGCACTATACTGTAATAATACACAGCACCATTAGACCTTCTCCTCCCCTCCCACTAGATGAATTTGACCCTCAAGAACACCCTCAAGAAGAACCCCCCCGCCCCCCCAGGGTGTTGTTAGCATGTTAACGCAGCATTTTCTGCAGCCGTAGACCAATTACCCTTGATTGATATGGTTGGGATTACCACCCTAACCGGAGAGGTGGGTTAATGAGAGGCAGGAGCCCGCCCTCCCCGCCCCGACGCTGTCTGTGGAGCCGTAGGAGGAACAGCAGCGTGTGATGGATGACGATTATCTGTCTTCATAATGGTGCTGATGGGGTGTGTGTGTGAGAGAGAGAGAGAATACAGAGAGATACAGAAAAACAAGAAAGTGCATGCACGTATTGCCATGTGGCATTTATCATCTGCATGTGACTCTCAAGCTTTTTCATATCAAGCACCCCTAATTTAGTCCACATTAGGACGCACATTTGAGGAGATTTTGTCCCTCGGACCCAAATCTGAGAATATGATTTTGTCCCAGAATCCCCCAACTATCTGTATTGTAGGTAGAGAGATAACAGTGAAACTATGATCAAAACAGTCATTCTTCTACATTCTCTAATTGTGTTCAGTTCTTGTAAATGAAATAATGCTGAAGTTTGCTGGGGACATCATCAGTTTGCTGGGGACCTCCTGGAAGCCCCTCAAGGACCCCGGGTGGTCCCCGGACCACACGTTGAGAAACACTGACCTTCTGCATGTACCGTCTTGAGTTGCTGTGGAGCTAAGTAAGGCGGTTGTGACACGCCATTGTTTTTTAGGCTTGTAAAAATAGATAAGGTAGGGATTCACCTCTTGCTGGATCCCCAAGCTTGTCAATTTAAATGTGTAGTTTACAAAAGAAGCAGCTGGCTTCACTGACTGTGGTTCTTTGGCTATTTTTACCCGACCTTTATGCGTGCCAACGTCTTGTTACTTCCCCCTCAACTCCGCTAATTAACAAACTCTCACGTTTCCTTCAAGAAAGCATCACCTAGCATCCGGTACCTGCCATTTCACCAGGCAGCGTCATCATTTTAATTACTGGTAATGGCGCTCCCTTCAACACAAGCACTATTTGTTTAAGCTTTTCAATGCAGGAACTCTAAAGGGAATATTCTTTCAAGTTCAGCCTAAAGGAGATGACTGTACAAATAATTTCTGGTGGAAAGAGATGTCTTTTTTTGCACAAAGCCATATAAAAAGAATTGATGTTGTGATTAAAACAGACATGTATGTGCCTTAGCAGTAAAACACAGCGATGATGATCAACATTAAGTGTGCTTAAAGTGTTTTGTTTTTCAAAATGCTCTGTTATTTTAGCCTGTTTTCACCATTTACCTGAAAGAAAAACAGAAAAATGTTTTACAATTTCTTATATAACCACCCTGAAAATGGTTAGCACTGTTTGCATTTCTCATTGACACCAGTGAGCCAACGCTTACCAGCAAGCCTTTCCTCCCCCAGTGTGACAAACACCAGGTGAAGGAAATAGACGCATTGAAAATATGAAGGTATTCCATTAATATTAGAAAAGACAAAAGGGTTGCTGTAGCCATAAAGGTGAAGAGTTTATTTATAGAATATTTTATGACGCTGTCAGCAAAATATCACCAGCAGCCTATGAACACTACTCACAAGCTCTTGAAAATGTTAAAATGACCTTAAATAACATACATTTCTGCTATATCAGTGTTGGAATTGTTCATATGTAAACATTATGTCAAGGTAACCACACTGGCTTCGAACCTGTCTCTCCTTTTCTTTCTCTGTACTCTGGAAGAAGAGCTTTTTATCACTTCTATGGCAACAAGCAGAAAATGGACATACAAATGGAGCGTACCTATCAGAGAGAGTGCTGCCAACATAATTGTGCAGTGTGTTTGCACAAGCCAACAGACTGGTTCAGAGATGTGCTGTTATGGTGGCTGCAGTACTACTTTATATTCACTTATTAAGGACAATGGCAGCCTTCTAACGTTTTAAAATTGTCTGCTCTTTTGTTGTTTGTTTAAATGTGTGGTGTATAAGTAAGCAAATTTCCACTTTTTGACAATTTTCTATTCTATTCTGTTCTGTTCTATTGTTGGTTAAAGTGCTTGTTTAAAAGGGACCAATAACTCATTTTATTGGGTTCTGTCAGGACTGTGGAGTCTAACTTGGAGACCTACAAATGAATTTTGGGGTGGGGAGACTGAGAAGGTCGAAACATTTAAGACAATGTTTCGATAATGCATCAGTATGATCTAGTGTCAACAATGTACACACATCTAATCCTCAGAACAGTAAGAACCAGTGGAGAAAGTATAGAACGTAAGCCTATCTTGTCAATGAAAGAAAGTACCACCTTCTCTGAAGAACTTATGAGATAATTTTTATTGTTTGACCTCGTTTCACATCAAAAAATTCAATTCATCTAACAAATATTGGACAGAAACCATGGCGTGACCAAAACATAGGTAGTCTAAAACACCCCCTCATTGCTAACACTGAGTGCAGCCATCCACTGACCTTGCCCTTTAAGCAGACAGCATTCTAATCTAAGCAGGTACAATTCTCCAGGGATGTCCGGGGACCTCTGCCACCTCCTCTCCCCCAGGCGGGAACACCATTCTGGGGCACAGACTGGAAGGAGAAGGGGGTGGGTGGGTCGGAGATAAAGAGACATGCTGTTTCACCGTGTTGGGAACAGGTCCAGCATGGGGATTTGGTGGAGGGGCAGGATGTCATGTTTCGACCCTCCGGCTGTGGCTGGAGGTAACAGACCATCACCTCTTGTCCTCTCCTCTCTCTTTTCCTCCTGCCCTCTTTTTACAGCCGGTCTGTCCCCTCTATGTCAGAGAGAGGTGGAGTGAGATATAAAGAAAGAGAGAATTACATCATCCTCTTCTATTCTGCGGCCCACATTACTCTAAAACCTTTTTGTCAGTCGTGACCTTTGAGAGAGACTCTCCGATGATTCAGGTTGAGATTAAAAGTTCACCCACGCCAACACCTAATGCAGCATCCTCTGTCTCTACATCATAGCTCTCTGCCCAAAGTTTAGACAGTTAATTAGGAGGTTTTGAATTTTAGTGTGGCAGTTTCTTCACTATGCACTTGTCACAATCTGGGGAAAGGAAGTTTGTTTTTTGGCACTTCAGTTATCCAAAATGTCTTGTTAGCATTGTTAGCATGCATTATGGAAACCAATGGCTACTGCTAGCCAGGCTAACTTGTTAGATTCAGGCTAAGATTTCAGTTTAACCACGCAAACACATAATGCAACATACTAGCTCTCTACCCAAAGTTTATACAGTTTTAGGGAATGCCTTATGACTTTTAGCATGGTATTTTTCACAGGCACTTATCACTTAACATTCTTAGAAACCAATGGGCACCACTAAAGCCACAAGCTAACTTGCTAGATTCAGGCTAAGGTCTAAGTTCAAGGATACCAACACCTAATGTATCATACTCTGTAGCTCTCTACCCAAAGCTTATACGGTTAATTGGGGTAGGCTAGGCTATACACTTCTGTTTTAGTGTGGTATTTTTCTTGGGACTTCCTGACAATGTGGCGAAAAGTTGTTCAGTTGTACATTGCCAGTTGTTCAGTTGTACATTGCCAGTTGTTTACAGTGCCAGTGGGCACTGCTAGCCACAAGCTAACATGGTAGAATCAGGCTCAGATGTAAGTTCACCCATGTCATTACAACACTTGACACAACATACTTTACAATTTCCAACCAAAAGTTCTTAGGACTTTCTATTTACTCTGTGAAAATGTATCTTTGTATGTCTGTCACATACATGGAAATGACTAGTCTAATGAAAATTACTGTTCATTTTACAGAATACATTCTTGACTACATTCAACCACACAAATAGCTCAGTATTTGCAACATTACCCCCTGTACATTTTTGAAGTTTTGTGGCAGGTTGACATAATTTTAACACTTGGTAGTATAGTTAGTATTATTATGTTATTATTATGTGAAATCATATATCATATCATATCATATCATAGCATAGCATATCATTTCTCTATCAAGGGATATAGTGGAGGGTAAACTCAGTGTACCCAATATTATATTTGCATAATAGAATTTACCTACATACCTACCTTATTGATGTGAGATATACCAGTGATTCTCAACCTTCATATGAAGGACCCTAATTTAGTCCACATTGGAGCCACAGACCCCATTTGACGAAATTTTGTCTCTCAGACCCAAATCTGAGAATATTTTTTATTGTCAGATGATTTTGTCCAGAACTCCATGACTATCTGTATTGTAGGTAGAGAGATAACAGAGAAACTATGATCAAAGCAGTCTTTCTTACATTCTCTAATGGTGTTAACTTCAGGTAAATTAAATAATGCTGAAGTTGCTGGGGACCCCCTGGAACCCCCAAAAGGACCCCTGGTGGTCCCCAGACCCCTATATATACATATACTTGGATAGAGTGTTGTAAGGGGAAAAAAACAATAAGCTTTTCTAAAAATATAATTGATTTTGGTCCATATAGGTGGTTTACCTTATGATAATCACTGACTGGAGGTCACAGTTTACTTGCTTTTTTACTTACCACTATATCACTGATCACATCACATCATGTCATATCTTTTCATATCTTCAAGTGATCTGCTTGTGAGCCAAAGATGAGACACACTAACACTCTCATCTGCATCTTCATTTACCAGCCCTAAGCTTGAGACATGCAAGGCACTTCATTAAATAGGTGGTTAAATCTGTGCCTCTCATGTACCAATCAATGGCTTCCTGGGAGCTGAAAAGGTCAGTGGTGATTGGATGAGAAGAGCGCAGTTTCCCCCCCTGGGTCGGGACTGTTAAATTGAGAGCTCGTATCAACAGGGCGGAAAATGTCAGCTCTCCATTACCTGGGCCTGAAGACATGTCTCGTTCATTTCAGAGATTATTTTTATAGCGTTTCAGCCTCACCTGACAGCACGGACCGGAGTGTGACGGGAAACATGGGAATAAGTGAGAGAATGGGGATGAAATGTGACAAACGCCAGGGGCTCGATCCGATTCTGCAATTCTGGGAGAGGAGGGAAAGAGGGCGGATGGGAAGGAGGGAGAAAGAAATGGGTAGATGGATTGGTAGATAAGAAAGAGAGAGTGGAAATTGAAAAGTAACATAGCTGGCTAGATCATACCTGGATGGGTGGATGGATGGCTTTATGGATGAAAAGTTGATAGCTAGACATAAAGACTGGAAAGCAGACACACTGCAAAAATGTCCATCTTCACTCATGTAGACTTATATTCAGTTTCAAAATCATATTTTCTTGAAATAGGTTGATTTGCATTAGAAATGAATTTCTGAAAGTAAAATTGGCCCAAGCTATCTACAGTTGTGTGAAAAGGGGCTAAATTATGCCAAGTTGATCATGTCTTTTGGTGCAGTTCTGAATTCTCCAAAGCAAATGTATCTATTGAAGAATATGAAAAGTGGCTTCTCTGCTAAATATCACGCATCTCTCTTCCTCGCCGCATGACTGACCCATAAGCAGCTGCAGCATTTGAATGGCATCGTTTGTCATGATTACGTCCTTCTCAAGTCACACACGCTACGCTTGACTTGGCATCAGAATGTTAAGTGACCCTCACACACACACACACACACACACATGCAGGTATACACACACACACGCATGCACACACACTCATACTTACTGATGCATGGAGATCTCCAGTACTTCAGTTGAAACCAGGAATATAATGATGAATGATAATATAATGAATAATGACGAGGTTTATCAGGTCTAAAAGTCTTGATTAACTCTATATTAAAATGGTAGCTTGTCAGAGATTACTCTGGGAAAAATGGTCAGTTTGTGTTTGAAAGTTAATAAAAACAATGAGCAGTGAAGGGATCAGCAGGATAGTTTAAACATGAATTCTCACTAAGTCCAAGTTCACACATTACAAAATTTTTAACAGCTGCACCAAACCTAACCCTAACCAACTAAAGTCTTCAGCAACATGAAATTGGATCACTGAACTGATGATGAACTTTTGGCTAGCTAACAAAAAAATGAATAATGTTTTTCCAGATGGTGCTGTTGATTCTTGACTTTGTTTTACATCTCGAGTCCCACCACGGTTTGCTCTCAGCAAAACTTGATCAGATGCCGTGCGGCAGAAAATGGCTCATCAATTTCCAATTCTGATACGATGCCATCCTGCGTGGACATGCAAAACACTGATGTATGAGTGAGTCCAGATTAGGCACATCTGCTCATGCGTGACTCTCCTCAAGCCACCAGCACTGGCAAGGCACAGGCTGGCTGCAGAGACAAGAAAACGCAACATTTACATGTGATCAAACTTTACTAGGAGCTAGGTAGGTGCTCTACCCAAACCTCTGGCAAGCTTGCATCTCCTCGCTTCTGGCTCCTTCCAACGAACAGTGGCAATATCAGCAGGAATCTCGCTGTCTACACTTGCACCTGCATTGTCCATGCTGCTGAATATCCATCTACTGCCCATGATCTAGGGAAGAAATCAGCAAAACCAAAGTTGATTTCTTCCGATTGGCCGGTTTCCCTAATGTTCTTGGGGCAATAGATGGGACTCATGTGCAGATAAGTCCCCCATCCGAGAATGACCATGTGTTCAGAAATAGGAAGCACACCCACTCCATAAATGTCTAGGTTGTCTGCAAAGCACATCATCACAAATGTAGTTGCAAAATACCCCGGTTCAGCACATGATGCACTCATCTTCAGGAACAGCAGATTGTATGAGTTGCTGAGGAACAGAGAACACAGAGATGGCTGGCTGTTAGGTAAGCCTCATCATTTCAGGAGTACATTAATCTCTTAGGCCATCATCATCATCATGATTATTATTATGCCATTATAATTCCCTATATTACAACAGGAGACCAAGCATGCCCCTTACACCCTTGGATTTTGACACCTGTACTGAAACCAAGCACAGCAGAGGTGAGGTACAATGCACATGTGCATACCCGAAACATCATCTCTCAGAAGATGGAGAAATGGAGGATGAACTTCTGCAGGCCGGAGATGGAAGTTATTGTTAATTATTTTTCATAACCAAGGAAGTAAAAGTAAATGCCCTTATGTTTGTCGTTAGCCTAAATAATTTGAAAGTGCGTCAGTTTGACTTATTGACAATAAATGCAATTAAGCTGCAAGACTCAAGTGCAACGATGCAACAACACGCTGCATTAAAAATTTCTTATTTTCCGTGCAAGGAAAAATAGGCTTATAAGGCTGGCCTATTTTTTTAATTAGCCTTTTTAATACTGGTATGGGACGTAGGGTCAGAGTTGAGGTAGAGGCAATTTAATCCTGACTAATTGCTCCAAAGTGGCATTTTGCTTTTGCATCTCCACCAGAAGCAGCCAGTCAATGAAGCCTGTCATGTTCTTGGGCGGTCGGAGGAGTCTCTGGCTCAGTATAGATGCCCTCATTTGGTGGAGTTGCCGATACAATCTCTAGGTTCAATGTAATCATCTGAACAGGATCATATTTGATAGCTTACCTTCAATGCCACTGATCTGTGATTCTGGAATTGATAGTTGAATGGTCTCCTCCAACGGTGTTAAAGATACAGTTTCAGAGGTGCTCCCACCCAACTGTGATGAATTCTTATTAAATGCCAAATTGGCTTTAGTACGTCTTCTTAAATCATGCCATCTTTTCTTCAATTCTTCCACCGTTCTTCTGTGTTTTCCTACTGCATTGACTTCACTGCAATATCATCCCAAGCTAACCCTAACCCTAACCCAAACTTCTGCTGTCTTTTACGTGGCTGTTCAGTCATGTTTCACCTGCCGGACATGGACAACCCAGTTACTTACAAGGACAACATAAGAGCATAACAAGAATAACACACACACATACATAATCCAATAAAACAGGTCAGGTAGATTAATGGCAGAGACATTGACTAATCGAGTTTCCTTCCAACTCTTTTAAAACTGATTTGAATTCTCCTAAGGAAATCAATTCAGACAGTTTTAAGTCAGTCTGAAGAGAATTCCAAGTAAAGGGTGCAGAATACTTAAAGGCTTTTTTGCCCAACTCCGTCCAAACTCGGGATACAGACGTGCAGATAATTCTGTGAGCGTAGGCCATGAACACATACTTGTCTACACAAGTGAAGTATTACGCAATTTCAATCAGGAAGACTACAGATCATTCATTCATTCATGCCTTCTCTTTACCCAATCAGAGTTGGTGAACACTTTCCCTCTTTTTCCAGAGAACCAATCAGAGTTAGCCGTCACTTCCCTCTCTTTTTCAAAGAGCCAATCGTCTAAGTGACAGGAGTATATACACGTCACCTACTATGCTATTGCCCTTCTCTCAGATCTATGCCGTATGCTGCTGTCATTCCAGTCGCTGTGCTTACCTTCATCCCTCCACCACCCCATCACCACCAATGTCCAGGCTCCAGAGGAACTCCCCAGGGGGACATCCTAATTCCTACGTCTATCCCGGATGTACTCCAAACTTCATGAATGAGAGGAGTTCCTCCATGGAGCTTACACCAAAGTTTCCATCTTGTTTCATGTCATGAATAAAGTTTTTCAATTGAGCATTCATCCTAGTCTCTCCTGATTGAAATATGTACATAAGTAAGTAGGGAGCAGCCCAAGGAGTGACTTATAGTCAGCCAGTGGGTTTGCCTGCGTACATACAGAGAAGGCCATCCGGCTCTGGCATACAAGGTGCAATGGTGCGTAAGGAATTTATAGCTGGTAATGAATCTCAAGGCACTATGATAGACAGTATCAAGCATCCTTAGACATTGTAGGGGGGACAGGGCCTGGGGGGAAAGGGCTTTCTCGATTGCTGTTCCCTCTCTCTGGAACTCTCTCCCAAAGGACATCAGAGACTCTTCCTCACTCTCCACATTCAAGAAATCACTTAAAACACATCTTTTCAAAACTGCTTTTAATCTCTAACTCTCTTTTGGCCTCCTGGTCTTTTATTTTAACTATTTTCTCTTTCTCCCTATTTGATATGTTCTATTCTCTGTCTTATTCATTGATATTGTCTGTTGTGTGTTTTGTTGTTTACTATGTAAAGCGTCTTTGAGTATCTAAAAAAGCGCTATACAAATATAATGTATTATTATTATTATTATTATTATTGTGCAGAAGCATTCATATTAAGCACACTTAATGGTGCAACTAAACAGACTCAACCTTAGTGTCAGACTAACTAGTTTCAACATAATTAGTATTCAGCTGGTGCAACAGGCTGCTGATGTCTTCTGCTGGATTGTTCTTGGTCCCCATATTTGGGTGTAGTTGAAATTAGGTGGATTGGCATAACAGGAATTGCCATTTCTCAAAAATATTTTGATATGTAAGCAAATATATAGCAAGAATTACTAGCTGTATTAATCAGTATTAACTTTTGGTTCATATTCATCTTTTCCTTAGAAATACACATTTCATAACCCTCGTACTCACTGGCACACTGTTATTTCCCCTATGACTGTAACATTCCTTTAGGACTAATTTAATTTATTTCCCTTATGATTTGATGCATCTTTTTGCTTTGTTTCTTATCTCACGCACAAATTTGTCATTATTTGTCAAATTTGTTTTTTTTCTTCACTTCTTCAAAACTACACTATAGCACTTCTACAGAAAATACAGAGCCATTTTCCCATAATAGACCTCATACTTTTGACTATATCTATCTCAGATACTCCAATTAAATTCTTATCAGATCTGAGCGAATCAAACTGGGTTACCAAATCTGATCCATGCACAGAATCATAAAGAGAACGGATGAAAGTATCCCAGTCATCTCTGTCCACCACAGTAACTACAATCGAACGGCTGCTTATCTGAAAATCCCAAATCCCGCAGCAACACATTTTCACCATGGCATGCACGGTGCCCATGTGTGTGTGTGTGTGTGTCTTAAGTGTATTGCTGCCGAATGGCCCTCTGTAGATAACATGCTGTGCCTCGCTGCTGTATTTGTGAAGTTCCAGAACACAGTCAGCAAGAGACCGCAATCGAGGAACCACCACAGAGCTGCAGGGGAGAGCTTTCTTCTGTGTGCCGATCAGACGCACAAATATGACACAAGGCCTTGTAGTGCGGGCCGAGGACAAAAAAAAAAGGTCCAAAGTGACCCACCACAACTGACCCACAGACACTGCCTGCTTTTCACAATAAAGACATGTGTAGAACAAAGTTATTAGAGATATAGCCTATTTTTTAGGCTGCTAGACTAGTCTTGTTTGAGTATTTTCTGGTCAGTAATTTTACTTTGGTATGTTTTGTCCTCAGTATTGTATTGAAATCACATCCATTACATATAGTAGTATACATTTGTGAGCTTGCAATAACAGCCATTTCAAATAAACAGAACCTGATGTAAAATCCTCTGTTGGGTTTGAGTTGTGTTCTTCTCATCCTCGGGATTTGGCATCTGTATCAGCAGCTGCTACCTTGTCAGTCCTGCCTTTCTTCACTGTTGTGTGTGTGTGCCTGCATCTGTGTGTGTGATCTATTTTTCTCGTTTGACTCCAACAACACAACACAGCTGGTCAAAATACAATCCTGTCTTACAGATGTTAAAAACTGGCTCTCTCAAGACTTTCTTCAGCTAAACCCAGATAAATCAGAAGCCATTATCACAGGTCCGGACCCCTCCAGCGAGCATTTCTCCTCTCACTTGGGTTCTCTATCCTGTTGCAGAAATCTGGGTGTTATCTTTGATAACAAACTTAACTTTGGCAGGTGAAGTCAGTCGTTAAATTGCGCTTTCTGCAACTTCGTAATATCTCGAAAATTAGATCTTTTTTATCCGCTAAGAATCTAGAAACTGTTATCCATGCTTTCATTTCATCCCGCTTAGACTATTATAACTTGCTGTATTCCTGTCTCTCTCAGTACAACCTCTCCAAACTCCAACTAGTTCAAAATGCTGCAGCAAGACTACTCACAAAATCCAATAGAATAGTCCACATAACGCCTATTTTAGCATCTCTACACTGGTTACCTGTACGATTTGGAATTTATTTTAAAATTTTAATGATTACTTTTAAAGCACATGGGGTTGGCCCCGGATTATATCTCTGATTTACTAATCCCTTACGAGCCTAAATGCAGCCTGAGATCCTCCGGACTATCATCTATAACCAATGACTTGTCCCTTTGTATTGTTTCCCCACTGTGTCACACACCAAAGTGGAAGTTGACAGAGTGGTAAAGCTCAGGTCTTTGCACCACAAGGTTGTGAGTTCAAGCCCCTGATGAACTGTGGCCATTTTCAAGTTTCATGAAAAGTAAATCAACACTAAATCACACAGTGCAGAAAACTCAAAGCAGGTGTTTGACATCATCTGTCAATGGCAAAATACCTGAATGTCATCACTGATTGGGGTGTGGCCAGACCTTCAACCCATAGAGAGCAGTGCAGCAGCAGTTTTCTGGTCCATGTGACTTACTATTGTTTTATTCGTTAATGGAGAGCACTATAATGTTCTGTTAAGTGATTAGCACTGTCAGTTTGTCAATCATAGGTTGCAGTATCACACTACTTCTCCCATTAGTTAGTTTCTCCTCAGTAGACCTGTAACAGGCGTTTGGCTTAGTAGGTAAAGCATCAGCCTTTCATGTGGAAGGTTGTGGGTTCAAAGTCCTTTCCAAAGTCATTAGTCATCAAGGACAAATAATAGAAAGTTTGGCCATTGTGAACAAATCGAGCAATGTGGTTGCAATGAAAAGATGAACTTGATAGAATTCACGGGCCAACACAAAAGCCGGTGTTAGACTGCATGTTCGATCTTCACAACATTCAGTCAGTTTTTGTGTGTGTCTTTCTACCTTCTGTAATGTTTTGTCTATCTGTCTGTCTTATCAAATTGTGCTTGGACCCCTCAATCGCCGCTTGCGGCTATATTTATTATTAACTTTCCTCCTAAGTGCATAGATGATGAAACTCCTATTGAAGGGGGAGGATAATCTCATCCAAATTGTATTTTAAGCACCTGGAGGAATGCTGGGCTCGAGTATGACATCAAAAAGTAATGAGTTGGAAAAGAACCGGCTTGATCCGCATTTTAGGAAGTCACTCCTTCCAGCCCTCATCCCACATAGTTTGCACTGTCAACATTTCATTCACTTTCATTCGCTGTGTTGGGAAAGACACGCACGCACACACACACACACACACACACACACACACGCAAACAGAAGCAGACAGAAACAGTGAAAGAGACAGAGAGAGACGAGAGAAAAAAAGATCGAGACGAAGAAACAAAAACAAAGAAACCGGGAGAGAGAGAGATCAGATTTGTTACCCTTGTCTTCTATACACTCCCAACTCCTTTGTCTTATTTATTTTCATCGCATTAAGACAAGGCGTATCACTTTGAGCCAAACTGGACAAGCATACACGTCACGGTGAGGAGAGTAATCGATTTGGACTTCTGTAGGTGTGCACTGGTGGAATACAAGCAATTTTGGATCTATCCCTAAAATGACTGTTTTGACCCAGATTTAGTCAGATATTTTTAACCTCATTCACTCTGTCATTCCCAAGTTATAGCCTAGTTACAGAAGTGGGACCAGGATGAGAGGAGGCCATAGCCTTATGGGTAATATTCTACTTGAAATCTGGTTAATAACACACTCCCAAGCAGTGTTGGGTATTGACACATTACTACTTACTTAGCTGCCTTACAATGAACAGGAATATTAGGAATTCAATTTGAATCAAAGACCAACCAAAAATGTATTGAACTAAAGATCATAGTAACAATCTTGGATAATCTGTTTACATCAAAGGAATACAAAATGTAGATGGAATTTCCCCTTGAAACAACTCAAAAGACAGCACTCTAACACTAACCAGATATTGGTGATGAAACATGTTGTTGATGAGGTTCTGTCACACTTCTGTTCCCCAAGGATGCAGCCTGTCTTGATATAGGTCGACATAATTGACATTGCCATCATCATCATCATCAATGTCCCCTTCTTCCACCTCTGGAAAGGTCAACATTGGCTTGAACTGCCGTGTTGTGGAGCAGTGCTGTTACGGCCACAACGGCACAGCATTTGGTGGGGTTCAACCAGGGTTCAACCTCTCCTCTGCAATTGTAGTTGGCTGTTCCTCCATCCAAATCCTCCACCTTCAGCCACCTGGCAAATGGCTGATTTGGCCCAGACAAAAGGAGTGTGCTTCCCGGCCATCTTGCCACAATGTCAGTGTTGATCCCATGAGTTGGACATTGATGGCAGGGTAACCTTTCCTGCAGAAGAAAAGACGCTCATCCATTGAGGGACTGGCTACAGCAATCAGGGCGCCATCTATCACACCAATGACCCTTGGGATGTGGGGGCTACAGCATGGAACCCTCGATAGGTCTCCTGTATCTCCTCTGCTGTGCAGGGGAAGGTAATGTTGTTGGACAGCAAAGGTGTTGCTGCTATAACAGCTTTGGAAACAGAAGACTCAGACCCAAGCCATCTCCCAACACAAGATGAGGTTCCTCCAAACACAACGACTCCAAGATGTTGGCACGTGGGAGCCGGTACTTGGCTATGATTGCTTGATTGCTCAACAAGCAAGAGAGCTGAACATTGCCCAGATAAAGGCATTTATGCAGACTATTCGACTTTGCCTGCGTCGCCTCTACTGTTTTAAATCAATGATTCTGTGTAAAGCAGGCTATGACACAAATCTAGGTTTTTGTAAGGACTACTTAATCAGTACACCTGTTTTTGGAAATTTGAAACATCTGGGGCCATTTGTTGATCACTGACCGGGCAAATACCCAGGGGCCTGGGAAGGGTTCCTGATTTGCATGTCATGATGCATCTTGTGGGTGCGGTGTGAGGGGTTTGGGTTAGGAGTGAGTGCATTGGGGCTAATAGAATGTCATGTAGAATGGCCCTATATGTATCCTCAGTGTCTTGTAGAACATGCCTAATGAAGGGCTTCCCGGGGGGAGGTGGTTTGGAAAATGAAGATTTTTTCCATGTTGTATTACAGACACACTGAACCAGGATCAGTCACTCGCCTCCTCTCTGCAACAATGCTGAACTGCGTTGGGTGCTTCACATCTATGACACTGTATGTCCTTGTTGAATTTGGAAAATAAAACTTCCTTCTTACTTTGGACCTCATCCAAAACAATTTCAATTCCCAACCTGACTTGGTTGGCTCCACACAGTTCAGCAACACAGGTAACTGGGGCACAAATGGGCTTATAAAGGAATGCTCATCAGCAGAAATTATGAGCAAGGAGTGGATCGTTATTCCTCACACCTGTGGACCATTCCTTATCTATTCCCTTAGTTTTGAAAGCATTTCTTTTCACTATAGCCTATACTTAGGTCTTGTATTATCACTGCTTCCTTGTGTTTATGTGTTTATGTGTCTTTGTGTTTTATATGTACATCTCTGTACTTAAGTTTACATATTTCTAAGCACATTGTGTTGCTTTGTGTATGAAATGTGCTCTATAAATACATTAGCTTAACTAGTGTTGATCAGCCTTGCTATCAAGACTAGATTAGCATGATGTTTAGTCATTGCCTTGGCTTGATTACCTTTCTTTTATCTCGGAAAGAAAAATTATGTAAAATATTGAAAATATAGGCTACATAAATAACCTGTAACACAACTCTTCATATTGGCAGTTTCTTTGCAAAAGGAAATATCCACATTCTATATTCTTCAAACCCATGATATTTGGATCATGAGGTTGTGCATTGGTCCCCTAAGCCAGTGGTTCTCAACGTGGGGTCCGGGGACCACCAGGGGTCCTTGAGGGGGTTCCAGGGGGTCCCCAACAAATTGATGAATTGTTAAACTTCACCATTATTTCATTTACAAGAAGTTAACAATTAGAGAATGTAGAAGAATGACTGTTTTGATCATAGTTTCACTGTTATCCCTCTACAGATAGTCATGGAATTCTGGACAAAATCATATCTAACAATAAAAATATTCTCATATTTGGGTCCAAGAGACAAAATGGGGTAAAGGAGGGTAAAGTATGATCAGTCGGTGATCGTTAAATGGGGGTCCATGGTTCTAATGTGGACTAAATTAGGGGTCCCCAATATGAAAAAGGTTGAGAATCACTGCCCTAAGCCATCAAGGAATGTATATAGACTTTTGGTAATGATGGGCTAGTTTGGTAGATATTTCAAAATAAAAGCCCCTTGGCAATCATTTCTAACTCAAAAATATGCGTGGGGTTAGCCATGAAAGTATCACGAAGCATCGTTTCAGATATTTCATGGTATTGAATGCAGGTTTTAATTTATTGGGTTTCAAAGAAATGTTCCCGGCTATTATCAGGCTTGTGGATGTATTAACAAATTATGCATTATGAAGGTCAACGGTCTGAATACAGGTTCTGTTCATTCAACAGTAATACCACTAGTGCCACCGAAATGTGAATACAAAACCTGCACAGTAGCTACAATGAGCTTTCATCCACCTTTTTGTACATTTTTTTGTGCTACAAAATGATTTTAAAATATATTTATTTTTGTGGGCTTTTTGGTAAAAAAAAAAAAAATCTACACAAAGTACTGTGGAGTGGAAATTCAAGAAATTTATGTGAAAGTATGATATTCCAGTTGCAGAAAAATCTAGTTTAAGTATTGACCTTTGATTGATTCTTGATTGATTCTTCATCTTTATGTAATAGTAAGAATTTTTGAATACATTTCTTATCAATATTGCTCTAATTTTACCTTTCTTTCAAGGAAGTCTTACAGCAGGTCCCTAATAACAAAATATCCTTATATGTGTATTTTCAGTGCTGCAAACTGCACTAGAGACAAAACTGGGACAGAACTGAAGCCCAAATTACCCACAACACCGGTGCTACAGTATAAAAAATGACTGCAGTAAATGACCGTTGTAAATTGTCACTAAACAGGCCTCTGATAATTCTGGTTTAGCTGGGTTTACATTCTGTCTGGGGGTTTTCACTGACCTGGCCGTATGTTCACTGGTCCATCTGGTTTCATCACGATGAAGTGTGTGTGCATGTGTGTGTGTGTGTGGAAGAAGTTGCACCAGACCAGACCGTACTGGAACACTAAAGCGCGCGTGATTAAGTTTGTGTGTGTGTGTGTGTGTATGTGTTGGTCGGGAGGAGAGGGTTTTCAGAGTGTATTGCTGCCCCTGGATCCAGGCCCAAAGCAATCAGAACATTTGGTGGACTGCTGTGACACCATATGCCTTACATACACATTGCATGCATGTGAGCATGTGTGTGTGTTTGTGTGTGTGTGTGTGTGTGTGTGTGTGTGCATGAGTTTGTTAGTGTGACAGGCAGTCAGGGAAAGAGTGTAACTAAGTAAGTTTTGATTTTATTCCATGTAGCGTGTGTTAGCATGAGCATTTGTGTTTACTGGTTTTGTGTGTGTGTGTGTGTGTGTGTGTGGGTGCGTGTGTGTGTGGTACAAAGGACTAGCCAAAGAAATACTTGGCAGCAGGCAGGGTGACTGACTCAGTCGCCACGGTGACATGATGTCATCAGGCATAAGGCACAGGAGGTCAGCCACACACACACACACACACACACACACACTAGGATGGACAAAATGTATTAATATGGTGTTATTGTGAGACACTAGGAACCATTTCCATGTCCTGTGTTGTCAATCCCACAGCAAGAAAATTACCGTGATGGAGAAAATGTTAAATTCATATATTGTATAATTCATATATAATACCCCAAAATAGCACAGGTAATTGTAATATACATTTTTAGAATTAGCACTGTATCATAATACATTTTCCAACAATTACCACTAGCTCTAGTAACAGTGGAAGCACCAAAACCTCCATGACAACCAAAACTGGGATCAAACAAGGACCATAATTACCATAATTACATAGTTATTTCAAACAAAAACAAACATAACTACAGGGATACAAACAACAACAAAATGACACAATAAAAGAACATGACAACATGCAGTATAGAATACCATACACCCTATTTATCGGCTGGTAAAACCACAAAAGGAATTCCTATATTCCATTTAATGCAAAAAAGTTGCTCATCAAAATGCAAAGTCAACCTATTGCCAGTTCATAAAACCTTTTCCATTGTCTGTTCTAAACAGCTGGTGTCTGGTAGCTCTTTCCTGGGAAAAGTCCTCTGGTGCACAGGAAGTGATGCAGTTTACGTTTCCGGTTTGTTTGGAATAAACAGAAGAAGAAGAACTGGGTAGTTAGCATGAGCAGCGATAGCCACCATGGCTGAACAGACAAAGAAAAGAGAAACTCAAACTGCATCAACAGAAAATCCAAGCTCCGCCCACACTGTTTGACTGACAGGTGATGGGCTATTGGCAGGCTATCCTGTTCATTATTACACTAACAGCAAACCACAGTACAGCTTTGTGGGCATTTTTCATGATTTCTCAATGTCAAACACATGCAGACGCACACACTCCAACACACACCATTAATTTTGCTGCATAATTAGCAAACAAAGCCACCCAGTATACATGTGATGAAGAGGCACTATGAATACAAGATGGATTTACGCACCATATTCACATTAGCTATGTATTATAGAACGGGATAGAGCATCAATGATAGACTATATTGCTATAGTTTAGATTGTATTGTGTGAATTTGAGTGTGTCTTTTCAACATTAATCCATGAATAGAATACAGGGCTAATAAGGATTGCAGCACCATATTCATTATATTTCAGTCATGAGTTTTGTCTTAATGCTATAAAAAAAAAAAATCAAAATTAATGAGTAGCAGGGCCCAGAAAGAAAACACAAGAACAATAATGTGCTCTCTCTCCCTCTTTATTTCTCTCAATCTGCCGCTTTATCTCTCCCCACGTCCCCCCACCCCCCACTCTACACACACACACACAATGAAGACAGAGGAGGTAATTGGCCAGTGTTGACCGCGTTAATAAAAGCAAAACTGATATCTCCACACACACACACACACACACACACACACACACACACAAATGCCACATTCCAGAAATGAGTTTTTAATGGGCTGCGCTGGCTGCCACATTACGGTAAACGAATGCCGCGGCATTTTAACGCCCGCCAACCTTTTCCTCCATTACTCAGGCTGCAGGATGAGGCGGCGAGCGGCCTCTGACAGCGTGATGCAGCGGGCGTAGGGGAAGTGAAAGAGCCGTCTTGATTAGAAACGAGAGGGCGTCCTATCCATAAGCCCGGTGGCTCTCCCCGGAGTATTGGGGGGGCGCCCGCAGTGACGCTGCGTTTGACTTGTCAGTGATTAAGGCAGATCTAATCACTTAGCCCTTGTGTCTGAAATCAGATAAGTATACGTAACACACGGTCCTATTGGCAAGTAAATAAAAAGGAAGGTAAGCTATGATCAGTTGGTGATTATCATAAGGCAAATAAAAAATCTGTTATAGTTTCAGAAAAACATTTATTTATGTTTTTTTCCTTAATAGACCTCATAACTTTTAGTTATGTTTCATAAAGTGACTTAAACTACAGTATTTATGTCAATAGGCTCATATTAAATCTTAATTTTCTTAAAACAAATTAAAACTCTTGCCAGCACTTGGCTTGCATCCACTGCTTCAAATAAGGCAAATCACTCCATTAGTGTCAAGAAAATGACACCTGTTTCAAGAAAATACTTGAAATAAGTTGATTTGCATTGGAAACAAGTGAAATCATCTCACCTTATTTGGAGTTTTTACTCAGTATATACACATTTGTAACAGCAAGTAAGCAAGACTGTTGATACCTACTATCCAGTATAACAATTTCTAACAGTAAAATAACTGGCGACTGGGTTGGTATATGTAGGTACAATCCCTCAGCTGTCCTGAAAACTACAGTTCCCTATGTAAAGAACTACAACTGTTTCCTGTGGTAACCCCCCTGAACACCCAAAACCGTGCCCTGATAGGCTGCCAGCCATTTCACACCTAGGTGTGAAATCACCTTAAAAACCAAGTGCTGCTCTTACTTCGCTCTCTTACTCTCTTACTGCTCTTACTGCTCGGTCTCTCAAGCCCTCGGGGGCTGCACAGAAGGACTGGTGTCCCTTCTCCTGCAGGCCCAAGGCCTGTACTGTCTCCTGCCTGCTCCAAAATGAAGTGAATACGTGCAGCCTACCCTCTCTTCCCTGCAGAAGCAAACTGCGGATGTGAAAGGAACTTTCCTCTGCTAAGAAAGCAGAGTGATCAGAACCAGGACCGAACCAGAGGCCTACACCAGAAGCCTACGACGTGCTGAAGAGCACACATATCTCTCTCCCTTTTCTTCCACATGCAACAGATGTGGCCAACAGAGAGAAACACCACTGGATCACCGACCCAGACATCAGGACAACAGAGCAATCCTTTTCCCTGGAAAACCAGAGTTTTGAAACCTTCGAACCGCTCACAACGCGACAAACAAAGGACTCCAAGTAATACTGTAACAACTGGGCATATAGCATAGCAACAGCATTTGGAAAATAACATATATTTTCAATGAAGTGAATGTAAACTATTTACCAATGTTGAATTGTTGATATGTATTGTATTTACAAACTGTTAACACCAAATAGTCATCCCATATGTAGGTAGTTAAAATACACACAAACATCGTTATTCTATTTACTCATAGTCTATTGTTAGATAAAATCCCTGAATTCTCATTGAACTTAGTTTACCAACTCCACCAAGCCTACACAGCTTTCCCTCCATCTAGGCCTATGGTTTATGACCCTTTGTTCCCCTCTCTAACAAAGGGCCAGTACCTGGTCATGCGGCCAGCATGCTCATACATACCCTATAGTTAAGGACCCATGCACACTCACACACACCCCCACACCCACACACTTGTAAATAATTTGTATTAGTTTGTATTACTTTTAATCAATAAATTGTGTGTTGATACAAAAAGGGTCTTGTGTCTGTATTACAGAATGCATGAATGAACCAACCTCTGCTGTTAAAGTCCTCACTTTATTCTTCAACCCTTAGTTAAATGACCAATATCATTAATTTAGTGTTAACTGAAGGTATATTATTGTATTTTAATTGAGATGAACTATTAATATTGAAATTTCAATAATAATTATTCAATTGTTAGCTGATATTTCAAATTGATGGTTAACTTTATGAGACTGATATGAGACTGATTTTTAGAGATTGTAGGAATATTTACCTTATCATTTGTGCCACCTTATGAAAATTATATAACTCTTCATGATCAGTGCCACTGTGTGAAAAGACTCATATTCCTTATATAAATATTAGGGCATTCCCTACATATATAAGGTCTTCTGCCTATTCCAGGTTTGCTATGAGACACTGTGTTATTCTGGAGCACACCACTATGCAACTTTTTTCTGATGCCAGACTATGAACTTTTTAAGGATTTTTGCTCTAAGATTTGACATTTCTGATGTGACAGAGTTGCTGCTCCCACCGGAAGACACTGCCTAAAACTACCTAAAACAATAAGACTGCTGACACCGCGGGTTGGCTTTATACATTATAACTGGGTGGCGAGGTTAGAAGCCATGGATATTTTGGGCATGATTAACATATGTTATGTTACAAAGGCGTCATTTTAGCTGTTTGAGACAGAGCTATATATGATCATTTCACTGCAGTTAAAATTGTGCATCTTTTGAATCTTTGGAATCTTCCCAACTTTCATCAACAAATTGGCTTGCACTGACATCACACTGCCTTTATGACATAATCGGAACTCAGTTATAAAACAGCCTGCATCAGTGGCAGAGGCTCATTTCGAGCAAAGACGGCAAGCGATCACCTGGAGAGCAGAGAGCAGAGAACAGTAGCAGCAGACAGCAAAAACAGGATAATTTTAGAGACAGATTATTGCTAGAGGCCTCCTCAAAGAGGAGGTTCTTCTCTACACATGGAGCAGAAACAACAACTTCACGATGAGGACACCATGGATCCCATCGTGCTAGCCAGGAAGCTAAAGGTGTGTGAGGCAGAGAAGGCGGGCCTTCAGCGCAATTATAAGGAGCTGGCCTCTGAACACGAGGACCAAATCCACGCTAATATGGGTCTGCAGCATCAGCTGAAGGCACTCAAAAAAGAGATGGCCAAAAGCAGATGCCAGGAACCTAAGGCAGACAAGGAGTACGAGTTCCTCTGCAGAGAGAACCAAGACCTCCACAGGAACCTGAAGGAGCAGGCTGTGAAACTGGAGGCCTGCCAGAAGGACAGTATTGCCGTCCAGAAAGAAAAGGAGGAGCTCAGGGAGCAGGCCACGAACATCCATGCAGGGGAGGAATGCCTCCGCCGGATTAACGAGGAGCTCCGCAGAGACTTGAAGGAACAGGCAATGAAGCTCTGGGCCTGTGAGAGGGAGAACGTGGCCCTCCAGAGGGAACGTGAGCAGGCCACTACCCCTCAGAGAGAGGAGGAGGAGTTCCTCTGCGGAGAAAACAACGACCTCCGCAAAGAAATAGAGGAACTCAAAGAAAGGCTTCATAACACCGATGAGCTGGCTGAGAAACTGGAGACATTCCAGTTGAAGACGATTGAACAACACCAGGTGATACTGGATAAGAGACTTCTTCTGAGAAAGATGGGCCACTGCAGAAAGCAGCTTTCCACTGAGCTGAAGGCAGAGAAGGAGGAGAAGCAGCTCCTGGGCCAACAGAATGAAGACCTCCGCAAAGCATTGAAATGCAAAGAAAATCTCCAGAGTGCCTATGAGCTGGCAATGAAAAACAGGATCTGTGAGATGAAGCTCGAACACTGGCAAGAAGTCCAAAATCTGGAGCAAGAGATTGCCACGCAGAAGGAGGAGAAGGATGCCATCCACCTGGAGAAGGAAGCCCTCAAACGAGAAATGGAGGAAATGGTCAAGAAAGACCACGAGCAGTCCATGAGGCTCAAGGCAGTGGAGGAGCTGGTGATCAGGCTGAAGCAGCAGCATGAGGAGAAGGAGAAGGCAGAGGAGGCCTCGACCATCCACAATCTTTCTGAAGAGAAAGATGGAAAAGAGGTGGGAGAAGAACTCCACAAAGAGTCCAGGAAGCCTTCCCTGATGAGGAGATTTATTAAACTCTTCACCCCAAAGAGGAAGAAAAAAAAGGACAATATGGACTCCGCTTGAGTTCCTTCAAGCCGAGACCTTAGCACACTAACACCTGTGCTCGCTCCCTCTCCTCACCCCTTCACCCATTTGCAACCCACCACCTGACACCTCCTCCCCGCTTTACCTTGTATTTTCCCTTAATAAACGATATCACCAACGATATCTTTAAAATAATGCACCGCCTGTATCGTTTTAATTCTGTAAGTGGCTCTACAGCCAACACTGTATTTAAGACAGCTGGACATACAATGTTGTAGAGAAAATATCAAAGCTGTGTTGGATCTGTAGTTGTTTTTATGTTTTTATCGTATCGGTTGTTTGTGTGGTTTTGCAATTTAAATGCTCTTGTCAAACTCAGAAATGAAAGTGGAACTGCTGTGGCACATTTACCTCATCCTGATGTCACATCATGACCTTGGAATAATAAGGTCCCATCTGACATTTTAGTCAAAAATAAGTTATTTATATAATGCAGCTCTAAAACATGTCTTAACATATTGCTGAATATAGATAGGATAAGTATGTGATTGAGACAGATTGAGACTTGATTTAGACAGAGGATAGTATCGTTCCTACACTACTGTTACTCTTGCTACCCAGGTAAATACAGTGAAATGAGCAGTTTATTTCACATCAGCTAAATACTTGGGTAGCGGTATTACTGGGTGTTGTTACAGTCTGTGGCCACCAGATGGCAGCCCTGTTCCAGAGATGGCAAGACCAGCTGAAATAAATGCAGCACTTCCCCACCATGACAAAAAAAAATACAGTACAGGACTACACAGGAAGACAAAACCCAATCATTTCCAGACACAAAATATTTTATTTGAAGCACTTAGTTTTGACCGATATACATTATCCAACAGGTTAGTTTGTTAGCCCACTTAAATGCCTTGAACAGGGAGTCTTGTATTATTGTACTGTCCATCACAACCACAGATCCAAAACTACCAGTTCCATATAAAAGTTCACAAAAATATTGCCAGCCAGTGAAATACCAACGAGTCAAACCACATCCATGTTGTCTTAGTCACAGTGACTGCTCTGACACACTTCTATAAACATTACCAAAAGCCATTTGTTCTAAGAATAAATCGGAATCAGCTTCCACACTACAGCTCAACAAAAATCCACTAATGTGTTATTGCAGCATCCGATAAATAGTGTGACATATCTAAAAAAACAGAATTTGTAGCGTTATTGGTCTTAATGTCCACTAATGCAATAAGAGCATGGCTTATTAGGGTTTGGCATAAATAGAAGACCAGGAGTTTGACCTCTGACCTTTGTATTCCTTCCAGTCAGATTCCCCTTATTGTAACGTTGTAGTGGCAGAGTGTTACAGCACACTCACCTGTTTGCTTGTTTCATTTGCATAGACCCTATGTGAAGCATCCTTCGAGTCCATCCACAACAGCCCTTCAGTGAGCCATGTCATCCAATGTGTGTGTGTGTGTGTGTGTGTGTGTGTGTTCCACTCCTGTTTGGGCTAAAATATCTGAAATAAACCAACATCTTTACTATTTCTTAACATAGGTCATCTAGATGCAGTGTAATTACTAGTTCGGCTGTACTAGATATTTGATATATTCAGTAGATATATCTTTTATATCTTTTTTTCATAGTAGGCTAATGTAGCCTTCCGCTATCATCCAAAACGGACAAAAAAACTTTATTTCTCAGAATCAAAGGTGAAATAATTGAAACGGATGGCCATAACATTAACCTATCGTATTGTTGAGTTATCAAGGACCAGCTTTAGCTGGCGTCTTCACCATAGTAATGGTCGCTGAGGATCATGGGTGCTCCCGAGTCCCGACTGACAGAAAAAAAACATGCTGCTGGCACGAAAGATACTTCCAATTGAAATACATTAGTTTGAAAGTCGTGCTGAGTGTTGCAAAAAAAAAAAGCAAAAATCATGTCCATGAACACAAATCAATAGATTAAATTATGTGACTATTTCACGAACTGCTGTGAGACCGGGTTGAAAGAGCATACTACTCTTCCGTCTGTCTCACACACTCAATAGTATGGTTGATAATTAAGATAATTGAAATAGATTCCACATTCCATCTTCATAAATGAAAGAACTATTAATCTGGTTCTCTATTCCTTATAAATATGCAGCTTGCCATGATCATTTCAACAACAGAAATAGTCAATACACACTGTAGCTGCCTGTCAATCTGTTCACAACTAATTCCTTTACAGCTGAATGAGATCAGAATTCAAGAGACAGCCAAGACATGAGCTGAATAGCATGGCAAAACACCATTTCTTTAATTTTCATTCCACTCAAATACATTTTATTGAAAATGCACATTTAATTGTCACATAAAAGGCGACACTGTAGTCCTCTCACGGCACTCGGGGAGGCGCTGTTCTGTCTGGCGCAAAGGTATGACCATTGAAAAAGAAGAAGAAGAAGTACACTTTATTGCCAACATTTTATTCTGGCGACTGGGTTGTTACTGGCCTCATACTAACCCTAAAGTTAACTTTTTCATACACTGTGTAGATGATATCAACATTCCACATGACAACATAACATTACATATGTCAACATATATGTTTTGTGTTTATTGAAGGGAAAACACTAGCATCTCTCTAGCACCCACTTTTTTTGATGACTTGGTGCATTTTTACCATAACTCATATTGCAGAGTAATCCTGTTATGAAACCTGGAAACAGTATGACATTCTGGCATTATTCAGTATACTTCAATACTGAGAATTTGATTTTCACATTCAGTACTAGGGCTCCATTTGTTTTTGAAGGCCAATACTGATAGCAGTATTTTTCAGCTGATATTCAGTATCTTGTATCTTGTAAGTTTTTATAATAAATTTGGCTATTTTCATGCCACAGAATCCCCCAAAAATTCACAGTATTCAGTTGTTTCCCCTAGAATTGTATTCATGTCAGGGTGAAAAAGCCTCTGAAATAGCATTTAGACCATCATGGGACACTAAAACTCTCCACTAGTAATAACAACAATAGTTATATAACATATTCATGCATACTGGTGTGGAATCTGATCAAAATATCTCATTAGAATCAGTTCAGGTTAAGGCTTTCCCATACATAACCTGATCATTTCTACATTAAATAGGTAATCAATCAAACTGCATCATATCCATCATATCAGAGGTGGACCACACTGACTGGGTGGATTCAGCACAGTAAAAAAAAATTCACATTCAGCACAGTGACAGAGTCTTCCTGTGGTGTAACAGAGGATTTCCAGTCTAGTGGTCAATTGACTGATGCTTGACACTGGATACTCCTTCATCCCCCTATCAGGCTCCCCGCTGAGCGCCACACCCGCCCAGCCGCCGGCAAATGCGAGATTGTTTCTGGGTAGGGGGTTGCCATGGTGACCTGCCTCAACTTCTGATGTGTCAAGCTTACACACACACACACACACACACACACAAACACATAGGTGTGGCATGCTCAGCGAGCTGCGAGCAATGACAAACAGCATTGATTTCCCCCCTCTGCCAAGATGAGGCTAAGGAATTGCTTCAATACGGCGCGAACAATTACCACTCCATTAGAGCAGAGAGATAGTGTAGAGAACAAGTAAGAGATACTTTACAGCGACCCGGAGCGCGCACACACACACACACACACACACACACACACAGACACACACACACACACACACAGACACACACCGCTGGCTGCATGCCATTTACGCTATCACCATTACTACTACTGCTACTACACAGAGAGAGAAAGAGAGAGAGAGAGAGAGAGTGTGTATTTATTTGTAGGTCTTTCCATAGTCACAGTGTGCATATTAATTTAGTAGCCTGAATAATTTATTTTTGCAGAACATCCATTAAAAGGGCATTCCTCACAAACACTATAAGTCAGAAACGCCTAGAGAGAGGGAGGGATGGGGAGAGAGAGAGACAGAGTGAGAGAGAGAGAGACAGAGTGAGAGAGAGAGAGAAAGAGAAAGAGAGAGAGAGACAGAGAGAGAGAGAGAGGGAGAGAGATTAGAGAACATACAGAGGAACACCTGATAAGATATAAACATGAAAAAGTGAATCATGGAATTACACTGAATGAAATAATACAGAATGACTACAATATTTCATGATGACAATGATTACTATTCATCAAATTAAGAATTTTTGATTGAAAACGTCAAAGGTGCCGCCACTTTTCCTCATGATGTCATGCAGAGAAAAGGAACCAGACTGTCTTCCGTATCTTCTCTCCATCTTCTTGGATTTCAAACAGAATTCCCTCCTTTTCATCGACAGGAGGATTATGTCATCGATTGAGCCGTGAGAAGAGAGAGAGAAGAGTTTGCAGACACACTTTTTTTTTTTTACAGAATGGCCTTGCTGCCATCTTGTGGTATTCAGTGGGTATTACAAGGCTGAATTTTGTACACATGATTATAAGTACCAAGGGAGAAAGACAACTATCTTCTAGTTATTGTGTGTATGTTTTTGTGCTGACATGATCTGTGTGTGTCCATTACATTATTATGTTATTGCTGGAAATTAATAGATCATGATTGGTTCTCATGGTGTAATGCTCCCCTATTAGAGGCCATGTTTCTCTGCTGAAGCAATAAACCATCACATTGGAGTGAGTGGATTTCATTTTTATCTTTATTTACTTTATTTATTTACCAAAACCCAATTTATTTACATTTTTATCTTTATTGCGACACGGCAAAGCAATTTTCTTTTTAATTGTGACATTGAGTTTTACAAAGGGCAAAAAAATCTGTCGCAGCCTTGCAGCTCCTCCAAGGTGCATGAAAGCAAAAAAGACCCAAAGGAATGAAATATATGTTTTGTGAAGGGAAAACACTGGCATCTCTCTAGCACCCACTTTTTTGTTGACTTGGTGCATTTTTACCATAACTCATATTGCAGAGTAATCCTGTTATATGAAACCTGGAAACAGTATGACATTCTGGCATTATTCAGTATATAATACTGAGAATTTTAATTTCACATTCAGTACTAGGGCTCCATTTGTTTTTGAAGGCCAATACTGATAGCAGTATTTTTCAGCTGATATTCAGTATCTTGTATCGTATAAGTTTTTATAATAAATTTGGCTATTTTCATGCCACAGAATCCCCCAAAAATTCACAGTATTCAGTTGTTTGAATGACAAATATTTGGCTAATATTGGAGAACACTGGACAAAGTATTTAAAACCAAGGTTTTTAAGATTGAAGCGTTGACAGGCTGCGGCTGGAGTGCAGAGCAAGGATCTCACATTGTGGTCACACACTGTGGACTCTCATGTGTCTGTGTGTGGATTCATTAGTTTTCCAATGTTCCATTTGTGGAATTACTTTTGTATTGGTTATTTATAATTTTGGTACTGCTTCTCTATGTTATCATAGCATCTGTCTGTCTTTACTTTGCTTGTATCTTATTATACTGCTTACATTACTGACACCCCAATCTAATAAAGCAATGATTCTCAACCTTTTTAATATCAAGGACCCCTAACTTAGTACACATTAGGGCCACAGACCCCCATTTGATGAGATGTTGTCTCTTGAATCCAAATCTGAGAATATCGTTATTGTCAGATATGATTTTGTCCAGAATTCCATGACTATTTGTATTGTAGGGAGAAAGATAACAGTGAAACTATGATCAAAACAGTCATTCTTCTACATTCTCTAATTGTGTTAGCTTCTTGTAAATGAAATAATGCTGAAGTTTAACAACTCAGAAATTTGCTGGGGACCCTCTGGAACCCCCTCAAGGACCCCTGGTGGTCCCCAGACCCCACATTGAGAACCACTGTAATAAAGTATCTACTGTATCTGATGTACACTATGAGTGTATACGTTACATTGCTGTGTTGTACTATACTTCAAGATCTGTTTTACTTTTGTGTCTGTATTGGTGTATGTGTAGTTCTGGGTGGGGCCACATTTCCACCACCAGGCCCAATCAACACAGATTCTGATCCAGATAGCACAAGATGAAAATTATAGAATCCAGATCTGCAGAATCTTTAAATAGACCTCTATCCTGCCATCTGTTGGACAAATAATGTTACAGCAGGTTGATAGGCCAAAAAGAGATGAGGGATGAAAAAGTGTTGGACAGTTTGTTGGTTACTTTTATTCACTTATATGCATAAGAGACATTGAAAGATTTTGTTCATAAAGTGATAGATGATTGATTTTTTATTAAATGTAGACATGAAATACTAATTTAATCTATATTAAAGATGTATAGGATGTATTTTCCCCCAAATTCTCACCAGTTATAATCCAATAAATAACAAATATAATGGCTCTCGTGTATCTAAATCCATCCTGAATGTCCTGAATCTCAGTTATCAGTTTGGAAAAGCCCAATTTCCAGATTTAATCCACTCCCATAACTGAACCCCTATTGGAGGTGTCATGGAATGGCAATCCAAATGCAAGTAAATCAACATAAAAAATCAAAATAGATTTAATTGGTGCCTCATCTGAAGACTTAATGTCTAACAGACCATAAGGACAGGCAAAGAGAACAGGGGGATTATATGAAGAGACAAGAAAAGGGGATGAAAATGCTCTTTGTTAATTTTTCACAGGTTTATAGAATTCCTAATTAGCACTCAATAAACTCAAATTGTCAAAAGTGAGGTAAAAGGCTGACTGAGCAATACATTCTTTGATGTTTTGGCTCTATACTCTTGTTACTTTGGATGTGGAATGATACAAAGAATATGAGGTTAAAATATGGACTTTCAGCTTCAATTTGAGGCCCTTTTATCTTTCATGTTGTCCTCCGACTTCAGGGTACCAAAAGTATTTGGATAGATAAATATGATACAGTCTTTTGGGGTTGTGCTGTCAAAACAATCTTGCAGCCACTTCTAGACATCAACAACTTAACCAACAAGCCAGTTTGTTGTAATTGGCCTTCATCCCCGCCAGTTAGGCAGTACGGTCTACATGGCTGCCTAAAGGAGTACAAGCAAGCAACGACAAATCAACATCAAATTAATGCCAAATATGATGCCCCTTCTGATTAAAAATGACACGCCAGTAATAACTTTAGCTGTTGTTTCTCCCTACTAACTTTCCCATACAGTCCAAAAGGAGCAGGAGCAGAGAGATGGTGCCACTGGATATCATATAGAGGGACCAAATACTGCCAAGCCAAGAGGCCTCCAGCTCCATTGATTGCCTGGTCTGAATTGATTTCAGGTGTGCAGCTCCACCAGTGAGGACAGGATGGTGAAGCTCTGCTAGCTAGGAGAGAGAAGGCAGGCCTTTCCATTCACTGCTGCTTTCTCCAGGTCCAACACACGCCAGCAGCAGCAGTGGACCCAGGCTGGGACATGGCTAGCAGGTAATACTTATCTCACCTGTGTTTTACATGCTAACTTTGCTCAGAGTTCTGGGCATCAATGCACTGGGGCCTTTTGGATCTGGCAAGGCCCCTGTTATGTGATGTTTTTTTTTCCTGGTATACAAGGTTAGAGTGTTTAGACAATTATAGTTGTGATTTCCAACGTGTTGTTTTACCCTCCAAAGTTAGGTGTGGTCCGTCATCAGCTTAGAATGCCTTACATTACATGCCAAACATTCATATGTTCCATGTGCATTCTTAGCTCACTGCCCAATGTCTCACTTCTTTACTTTAATAAAATCCAGATATTATACATTTGTAGACTATCCAAAAGCAATTAGACATATGTAGAGCATTAAGTTTTACTGAGACATTTCATTACTATTGATGTTGACTGAAGATATAAGGAAGCACGCACATCCAAACTAAACCTAGGTGCTGGACAGAAGGACAGTCCAAAGGTGTTTAATTACCACCACATATGGTGGTACATATGACCATTGATATTTCCAGATTCAGCAGATTTAACTAAAGTAGCGGTGGCCAATTCTGGACACACACAATCTTTGATATGAAATTTAGCTTTTAGCTTCTCAAATGGGTATAATTCCATGTCACTTTTGGCAGGAAACTCTTCAAAAGTGTGAGCTAAAAGACTGGAAACGGCATCAAAGAGTGTGTTTCTGGTATTGGCCACCAGTAGGTTAATCATGATGTAATGTTTCCACTTTCATCCACATTTTTTGTTAAGTGTCCTACCATATCAACAAATTGCACTCCAGTTTGATTGCTGCATGAAACTGTAAAGACTGCAGAAAGGTAATAAAAGTGATTATAAAAGCCTAGAATAAAACAAGTGCCAGTCCTCTACTCCTCACTGTTTGCCAGTTGCTTGAACTCTGATCCGATGGTCTTGCTTAATAGACCAATGCTGCTGATTTCAGAATCTCTTGTGCCAAAGTGTTGCGCTTCATGCGGAGCCTGACCCGCAAGAAGCCGCTGGAGCCGGAGGGGGAGGTGTCCAACTTCTGCCGCTGCCTGACCACCTTGGACCTGGTGGCCCTGGGCGTGGGCAGCACCCTGGGAGCAGGTGTGTATGTGCTGTCGGGAGAGGTGGCCAGGGAGGTGGCCGGCCCCAGCATCGTCATCTCCTTCCTGGTGGCGGCGGTGGCGTCCGTTTTCGCAGGCTTGTGCTACGCGGAATTCGGAGCGCGCGTCCCCAAGACGGGCTCCGCGTACCTGTACAGCTACGTGACGGTAGGGGAGGTGTGGGCCTTTGTCACCGGCTGGAACCTGCTGCTGTCCTACGTCATTGGTAAGCAAAACTGAATACAAAGGTGCATCTGTTTTCTAGGTGGGGAAAAAAGAGAGGTTGCACATTATAAGACGCCTCTGTTGTGTTTTTAGGCAATTGATGAGCTGTAAACTCTCAAATTCTGTACTAGCTAACACAAGAGACAAACTTGCACCACTTTTACACTTCAATATCCACTATTTTGTTTTATGTGTGTGTAAATATGTTTATTTCAGATGCATAGTCAACTAATCCTGAAGTCATGTTACCAGTGGTGGAAGAAGTACTCTGATCCTTTTACTTAAGTAAAAGTACCAATACAGCAATGTAAAAATACTCCATTACAAGTAAAAGTCAGTCAGCATCCCTCTGACTGATATTTTAATATATATGACATCATTAGATTATTAATACTGAAGCATCAGTGTGTAAGCAGCATGTTACTGTTGTAGCTGCTGGAGGTGGAGCTAGTTTGAACTACTTTATATATAGTTAGCTAGTTTAGTCCAGTGGTTCCCAACCTAGGGGTCGGGCCCCTCCAAAGGGTCACCAGATAAATCTGAGGGATTGTGAGATGATTAATGGGAGAGGAAAGAAGAAAAAAACAAAGTTCTGATACACAAATCTGTTTTCAGTTTTTGGACTTTTTCTCTATTCTTTGATTTTTGCTGAAATATTGGATCATTTGAACATTTATTGAAATGAAACCATGTGAGGTTTAGAGGGAAAAATCACTATTTGGTGGAGCTGTTAACAACTCATAAACATCTGAAATGTGACCCCGACTACACACTGCTTTTTGTAAGATGTCAAAAGCCAAAAAGCTTGGAAACCACTGGTTTCATCTTTAACAATGTGTTGTATTTTAAAAGCTTGTTATATTATCCATTGTGTCAAATCTCCATCTGAAAAGTAACTAAAGCTGTCAAATAAATGTAGTGGAGTAGAAAGTACAATATTTCCCTCTGAAATGGAGTGGAAGTATAAAATGGAAATACTCAAGTAAAGTACAAGTATCTCAAAATTGTACTCAAGTACAGTACTTGAGTAGATGTACTTAGTTACTTTCCACCACTGCATGTTACCAGTTTTATTCAGTTTTTTGTCAAGTGCACCTGTAAAGCATATAGCGCTAGAGACAAAATCACACCCCACTAGTGTGCTTTAATATTCAGAGAACATGAATTTTTGGGGTGGTTCTGTATTTTCTTATGTGTAAATATGTATGCATGTGCATTGACTTTCTTCCAAATTTACTTGATTTAATAGTATTTTCCCTTGCTTGATCAGGCAGTAAGGGGTGGGGGTGAGAGTTGGGATGCACGATTTTTTGTTTTTTTTGTTTTAAAGAGAAATGTTTGTCCAGAAAGTGCTGCTGTTTTCTTGAGTAAAACTACATACAAAAACGTTTTGCCTCTGACAAACTAGGTATTTAAAGGAATAGTGTATGAAGCATGGCACAGCGGAACAGGGATGATTAGTGCAAATTAAATCTGCCGCACTCACCCTGCCAATCTTTACCTCGATCCCAGCAGTCAACCTGAGATCAACTATGCATCTGTGCCAATGTAGATGGCAACAATGTTCATCAGTTCAACATTGATTTATTGTTTATCACGGATCGCTGCGTTTGGGGATATGACCCAGCGAGTCCTGTGCCACGACTACACTTGTAATTCCTTCCCCTCTGGTCATGACTGGGAAAAGCACCGGGCCAAAGAGTTGCTTGAAGATGGCAGCTGCCTGGATTCTTATCGTTTTGATTCTCAAGGCTCTTTATGCACCTGGTCCGTTTCATGGCAAAATATCTTGTTTTCGTAGCTGAAGGGCAGGTTCTGTTTTGTCTCTGTACAGGCATGCGGAGCCTTGACATGTTGAATTTAAGCCCATTATTTTTCTTCCCCAGGAACTTGGAAAATGTTTGTGTTGGCGCTTGTTGCGTTAGCATTACTCTTTCAAACCAATACAGTACTGCCAGCCACAAGCCAACTTTCATGTCACAGACCCCCCGAACTGATGCACTTTCGAACATGGTTCCCTTTTGACCTGATTTACACCCAGAGATAGGAAGATTTTTGTTGTTTTAATAATTAATTGTAGAACTATCTACAATGTACATGAGGAGGTAATGGTAATGATTTGAATGGTAATGATTAGAGTAGTCATTCTTATACATTCTCTATTTGGGATACTTTCTAGTATGGGAACCACTGCAGTAAGGAATGTTTATAGCAGTGATTCTCAACCTTTTTCATATCAAGGACCCCGTAGTTTAGTCCACATCGGGGTCACGGACCCCCATTTGATGAGATTTTGTCTCTTGGACCCAAATCTGTGAATATTTTTAATGTTAGATATGATTTTGTCCCATGAATCCCATGACTATCTGTATTATAGAGAGATAACAGTGAAATTATGATCAAAACAGTCATTCTTCTACATTCTCTAATTGTGTTAACTTCTTGTAAATTAAATTATGCTTAAGTTTAACCATTCATCAATTTGACTGGGGACCCCCTGGAACCCCCTCAAGGACCCCTGGTGTTCCACGGACCCCACACTGAGAAGCATTGGTTTATAGGGGAGCTCAAAGAGAAATGGAGAAAGCTTTTTTCTGTCTGAAAAATGTAAGATTTAACTGTCAGAATGTGTAGATATACATGTCAACATGCCCAAACGTGTATTGCTTTGTGTTGCCTCCGTTTTATCAGGAACATCAAGTGTAGCAAAAGCCTGGAGCGGGACCTTTGATGACCTGATACACAATGTTATTGCTGACACTCTGGGAGAATATACAGCGATGGACTCACCTGGCCTGGCTCCATACCCAGACTTCTTTGCTGCAGGACTGATAATGTTGCTGGCTGGTAATATCTGTATTTTGTGCAAAAGAATTAAGTCGAGTGCCATGGCATTCCTCGTTAATTCTGTAATTAATCTTCCAGAGAGCTGTTTTCTATTGGCATATTTCATTATTTTCTGTTGTTTTTCCCTTTTGCTCAGCATTAGAATATCTCAACACAACTGATTTCGCAGTGATTTATTCATGCCACAGTCCTTCATGTTGCATCTTTTGAAGAGCTGCAGAGTGACCTTGCACTAACACTTTTTACACCTTTTTTTTTTTTTTTACTTTAATTTTAGGGATCCTTGCATATGGTGTGAAAGAGTCGGCTCTGCTGAATACAGTTATCACCGGAGTGAATGTAGTGGTGTTGCTTTTCATCATCATCTCTGGCTTCATAAAAGGGGACACCAACAACTGGCGCATCAGTAAGGACACTATCCTGAATGCAACACTGCACATGGAGTAAGAACTTAATTCCTCCTTTCACAGTTATACTATGTGACTCAAATTATGATCACGCAATTTATTCAGTTACTGATATACTCCACTTTTTAAAGGGACTTTTGCTGCTGTCTTGTAAATGGGACACATAAAAAATTACCCTCACTGTGTCCCTCCCTGTTTAAATTAAAGATGAATGAATAAATGCAAATGGATTGGGGGATAGCAATCTAAAAAATGACATTTTTCGCGTCTTTTAGAAACCTGACATTGGCACTAAATGAAACCGTTGACTACGGTGTTGGCGGCTTCTTCCCCTTTGGCTTTGAGGGAACATTAGCTGGAGCTGCAACCTGTTTCTATGCTTTTGTTGGATTTGACTGCATTGCCACAACAGGTACTCTTACGTGGGTAAAGTATAAGAAGAAATGCATTCTGTATGACTTGACTTGAATGACTTAAGAGCAGGATGATGCCGTATCTCACAAAATTTCTTGAAATGAGCACGATGACTTAAAATGCTAATTATGTGCTCCGTGCCTAGAAAAATGTCCCCACCACGAACAAATTACGTGGAGGAGACATGACAAAAAACAGGCAACAGGCAGTAGTTTGACATTGAAATGCATGATATTGATGGAGTACAAGCGCCTCGAAAACCAAACCAGAGTAGACTTTTCCGGTTTCAAGTTAGTGGTCTAAAAGGACCCCGAAGTGCCTGGTGCGTAGTTGTTTAAACTCTGTGAATGCCACATATAGCATGGTAAAAAGTAAACGTGTAGAGGACGTACTGGTGGATGGGCGTATACATTCGCCTTCAATATGACAACTCAGGTTCAATGCTCAATTCGTGAAGTTTTCCTACTGTGTGTAAGCTTCCCTTTTCAGTGAAAGTCTGGAAGTTCTGGAACCTTTACCCAAGTTGTCTGACCTGCTTTAACTTAACAGTTCACTAACCTTTTAGTGTGACGGAACAGGTGAAAATGGCGTGCCCAATTCATGCTATTGGCGCATAATCCTTTCATGGTGGAGAAATGTAATCTTCAAACTATATGTGTCCACACCTAATCTGCATTTCAGAGTTGGTGCTCTTTTCACGAAATGTAGCGGGACTGTGTTGGTATGTGTGTATTGCCTACAACATTACAGTCACTACTGGGTATTGGTCCAGCTAGCATTAAGCTAACCAACCTGCTCTTCCAGGGGAGGAGGTACAGAACCCCCAGAGAGCTATTCCTCTTGGGATTGTGGCTTCCCTGCTCATCTGTTTCCTGGCTTACTTTGGAGTGTCGGCTGCTCTGACCCTTATGATGCCCTACTATCTGCTCGACGCCCACAGCCCTCTACCTGTGGCGTTTGAATATGTTGGCTGGGAGCCAGCAAAGTATGCTGTGTCTGTGGGATCCCTCTGTGCGCTATCAACAAGGTACTTGTCTGTGGTCACACTAATTGGGCCAGTAGAGGGTGGAGTTGCCCTAGTTCAGCCAATAGTGGTAGGCCTCTCATGCTGTGGGCGGAGTGGTGGGTAGTGGTTCCCAAACTGGGGTCCAGGGACCCATAGAGGTCCTCATCAAGGTTCCAGGGATTGACTGTCCTTCATTCATAAGAAGTTACTGCAAGGAGAGAACGTGTAAGATCGACTATTCTGATCAGGGAATTCACTCCTTCAAGTTGTCTTCCCACTTACAGTGTTGACGGATAGCAAAGATCTTCTTTCCCTGGCATCCCTGGGGAAAAAAAACGGAATCAGATGTGGGTCTGGGGTCTGAGGCCTCAAGTGTAGCTATCTGGGGACGCTTGGGTTTGAGTGTGAGAGAGCTTGGGGGAGAAGTGAGTTTGTACAGGACTGAGTCTGACAGTCAGTTCTGACGGTTCGCATCTTTTATAGTCTGTATAATCCTGTTCTAACCTGCTCTAAAAGGGCCATAAAGATCCAATTCCTGGTTGAACTTCTAAACAGTGTCCCTGTTCATGATTGATCTAATCAGTGTAACATTAGCCAGCCACTATTTAGATGAATAATAACTGAGATTACATCCTAAAGTGTCGGTGTGGGTTACTGGAAACCAAGCGCCCCTTGACCATTATCTTCATCATGCTCCACCGGCTGAGATGGAGCTTAAAATGAAAGGCACTCAAGATTGAGAGATTGAGGTTGATTTAAGTTTATGCTTACTCTAAATGTCCACCACACTTAACAGAAAAGCATCAAGTAGTGAAATATTTAGGAGCACTTTCATTATTGTCAGTGCTTATTCATTTAGTTTTAGGTAATCCTCAGATGGAATTGAATGTCTAACCTTGTGTGTTGGTGCCGAGCTCTCCCTGAGTTCCAGAGGACTACATAAAGAGATAATGGGTTGGTTTTCCCTCCTCAGCCTCATGGGGGTCATGTTTCCTATGCCGCGAGTGCTCTTTGCCATGGCGAGGGATGGCCTGCTCTTCAAGCCACTCCGCAACATGAGTTCCAGGCAAAGTCCTTTCTTAGCCACGCTGACCTCGGGGGCAGTGGCCGGTAAGACAATTGCCTTGGTCCGCCTATGTACAGTAGTTGGCTCCGGTTTGGCTTTCCACCTCTTCTTCTTCCTTGTCCTCCATGGCAACAGGCTTGGGCTTAGAGGACCATCTGGCTTGTCTTAGCCTCTGTTAAAAGATAAATGAATGACTTTCATTGGGTGGTGCCAGTCCAAAATGGAAGCACTGTTTACTTTAAGCTGTACATTTTGACACGTTATTTTTCTGAAAAGCTTAGATATTTTTGAAGATAAAATATTCTGACCTACAATTCTTGATGATCATGAGTTCTGAGCATGCTTCATGCATCAAAGTCAGTATTCCCATAGAAATACATGTTTCGTCATTAATAATGTCTGTTTGGGTGTCTTTTGCAGCTTTCATGGTCCTGTTATTTGACCTAAAGACGTTGGTTGACATGAGTTCAATTGGGACCATCTTTGCCTACACTCTTGTTGCAGTGTGTATTCTCATATTAAGGTATGTACAGTTGGTAATACCAGATGTAGACGCAAGCTTATCAGTGGCAAGGCACAATTTTAGAAAACTTTAGTTTAGGTTAGTGTCTTTTTAACATTTGAACTGTTTTTTAAACTGACAACTCCATCTATCCAGCTATTTCATTTGAATCATTCCATTAAAACCCTGGTGTAAAGGACATAAATCTTCAAACTGAACTCAGAGGTCAGGGACAGTCCTGTGAAATATGTGTTGGCAGCCATTGTGTAAGCAAAATATGTTAGTGCTGACTTTTTTTTTTTCTCCCAGGTACAAAGACGATTCCAGTTTTGTCCACAGATCAGAACCATTTACCGTGATGGGAGTCTTGAGGCCTCCCTCTCGACCCACCCACCGAACCTCGAAAAATGTTAACATTGTCACCATCATTATTTGTGAGTATTGCTTCATTGTAAAGGTTATTTCTTTTTTTTTCCTTGTACTTATGAGATGCTGTGGCTTATTTTCCGTCAACAGGCACTTGTCACAGTATGATGAAAGCGTTTCTGCACTGGCACTTGTTGCCATCTGGAAACATTGATTTTTGATTTCAATGGGGTTCGCTAACAATGCAAATACCACTTTCCAGGGTTGCTGAAACACACATACAGAAACAATTTTCACCATAATATGCAAGTGCAAAACAGCACATGGGAGGGAATCAAAATGTCTGGGTTTTTCCTTTAAGGCGCCAATTTCTCCCCAGTGTTTTTGGTGATCGTTTTAAGCGTGGTGCTGTCCGAGGCTGTGGATTCCCTCCGGCGGCGAGAGTGGTGGAGTCTCCTGCTCGTCTCTGTCCTCCTGCTGACACTGGTCCTCGCTCTTGTTATCGTCTGGAGACAGCCACAGAGCACAACTAAAGCTGCTTTCATGGTAAACTAGAGAGGTGGCGGCGGGCACTCGGCTCAAAACCCGCGATTTCACGTGTCCTGAGCATTTGCGCCTTCACAGTTCCAATAGGGATATCCTGTTTGTTGGGGGCAGTTAGCTGGCCTTACCAAGAGGTTGTTGCAGGGCAGAGCGACTTGATAGTGCAGACGTGATGTTCCCTTATTGATTCTACCTACTAAAGGCAGATGCAGTTGCGGACAAGAAGAGAGATTGACACTAGAAAAGCCAAGCTAATGTTAGCGGACAGCTGTTTTGAATTTTAGAAATGCCATGTCAGCGTTCAAAATGTCCCTTCTTTTAAGATATTTCTTGGACCAAACCAATGTTAGATATCTAAAATACAGCAAGGAAATGCAAGTTGTAATTACATTTACCTGCAGTTGACCGCTTGTTGACCTTCTCGGACCTCAAAATCCAAATTTCTAGTGTTAGAATGGCAAATATCCGAACTGCAGCATTGACAGTGTGATGGTGATCCATTTGTAATTTTTCCTTAGGTTCCCTGTGTACCTGTGCTGCCTGTTTTAAGCATCTTCATCAACACCTACCTCATGATTCAGTTGGAAGGAGAAACATGGATCAGCTATGCTGTTTGGATGGCAGTGGGTAGGGACCTGCTGGTTTCAACTGCCCTAAATAACAAGCTTCATATTGAATTTGTATTATTATTTATTTCATTTTTGGCATTTCAATTGAACAGTAAATAGCCTTGCATTTCCTCACTCAGGCCTGGCCATCTACTTTGGCTACGGGGTTCGTCACAGCGTGCAAAAACGAAGGCTCCGGGAGGCTCGCAACCAAGTGAATATTGACAACTTGAACAGGAATGCTGTGGATTCTGCTGGATGATGGGGTGTATCGTGAATGTACATGTGTGAAATAGTTTTCCACTGATCTGGATCAAGTTGATCACCAAAAAAAAAAAAGTTTAAACTGACACAAGCTGATCAAGGAATCACCTTGAAATATTCTTAGCGCTCAGGATTCAGTCTGAGTCCAAATGTCTGAAATGCACCTGATGCCTCTCTTGATGCATGTTTTACGGTCAAAATTTGCTTTGTTAAAGTGTGCAAGGAGGATGTGTTTCCTCTTCATGAAATTATAAGTGCTGTTTATGCTACACTGTAACTTATAAATTTTATCCATTTAGGCTTGAACATTCATTCAAGACTATGTAGTCGTGATATTGTTGATATTTAAGAGTTTTAGACAATGTTAGAAAATTGTAATAATTATTGCAGAGTTCAGAGTAATTCTAATTTGTAAGAATAAAAAATGCTAATAAATTTGTAAGAATAAATTTCACTGAAGTGGAGTTGTCATGTCATTTTACTTAGATTAGCATGGTAGTGATTCCAAATAAGGCATGATATGATCTCATTAAGTTGGCAAATACACTGATAAATAAAATATTTGACTAGATTCATATTTCTTCGCCTCATGCTGTTAACTCCCCTACTTCTACTTCTCCCCCTCTTGCTTTCCATCACTCCACTCCCTCCTTTATTCTGTCTCACTTCTGGGCCACGTGCACAAACGTTTCTTCTCTCCTCATCCACACATTGCATCATCATCATCTTCATATCGCCTCCGTCTCTCCTTTTATGCTTCCGCCCCCCCCCTCCCCTCTCCCTCTGATGGGAGCTGTGATTGCCGGGCCTGGAGTTGTTAGAGGGTGACTATACGAAGGGGCTAATTTATGTACCCAATCTAGTGTTCATTTGTCAAGCATCACTCTTCATTTGTGGAGCCTGCAGGACACGCGGCTGCCGGTCTCTGAGGGCCTGACATATGTTGTTTTGTTATTTTGATTGCAATTAGAGGATGTGTCTGCGTAATAAGGAGCAGTGGAACGCGGCCACTGCAATATGGCCGCACCTCACCGCTACCGGAGGAGGGGAAAGGAGGGAAGAGAGAGGAATGTCTTTTGTGTGCTGCATGGCTAGGAAGAAGTTTGTAGAGACGGAGAACTTTTAGTTCTTTAGTACCTGGCAATATTTTTAGGGAATACACCCGTCTTATCCGCCTAAATCATGAAGCTGTGCTGCATCAGAAAAGGGCATTATTATTTAGGTGGCACTGGTGATAAATCTTTGTCTCCTAAATAGCAGAGAGTGAGCGGTCTGTGCAGAGAAAGCTAGACTCACTGACGCTGGCTGAACTTCTTCCCCACCTCCATCTCCTCCATAGACTAACAAGAAGAGGTTTAGTTTCCTGATGTCACCTTACATGATCTGTGGGTAATGAAGTCCTCCAAATTCAAACAGTTACCTCTCGCTGCCATTTGGGGCCGCCAACGTGCAAAATTGCCTCATGCAACGTTAAATAGTCCATGTGTAAATTCTGAGCTTTGCAAGGCCGGTTTCTAATACTATGCACCTTATAAATGGAACAGAATGGAAAACACTTATAATGGATGTTGCTGACTGACTGCTGGAACGTGTGACTGAACTGTATTGTGCAATTTCTCTGTCATCTATGTTTTTTGTTCTGGGGTCTTGCATCTCAATGAGTCTACCTGATTAAATAAACTCTAAAATCACAGCAAACGGCCAACATAAGGACAGGTGTGCCTTGAGATTTAACTTCAGTGAGGCTACAATATACTCACACACACACACACTATCCTAACTTGTGTGTCTTTCCCAGCAGGCGGTGTGTTGTCCTCCTACACTTTTTTTTTTTTTATCCTGTACTCTTCCCGTCAGTCTCTACGGCTCACCTGAGCAGCTGCTACCACCAAGGCTGGAAATTAGTCCATCAGGGACACACACACACACACACACACACACACACACACTTCTGCAAAGTCGCCTTATTAGCTGCTCCAGATTGGCCATCCTGAGGCCCAGATGCCTGTGACCTCCCGGCGCCCCCTAAATGCAGAGTTATTGTGATTAAAGCATGATTGGCAGCGCTGGTTATTAATTCTAATCTTGGGCACATATGCGGGGCGGTGGGCAGAGGGCAGGCGGCGGTGTGTGCCAGGCGGACGCCACGCGGAGGCTAATTCACTCTGACACGCTATCAGAGCGCGGTCACACACACACACACACTCTCCCCGTCCCCCCCACCCCCACCCCCCTACCCCTCTCCCCACCCCCCCCCCCGACGCACAGACACACCCGCCTATAGGCTACGCACACTTCCCCTAATGCACGGGAGAGGGGAGGCGAGGAGAGAAGGTTATCCTTTAACAAGACACACACACACACACACACACACACACACACTCAGATACCGCAGCACTCCAACACAAAAGTGGCATTTCCTGAAAAACCATTAAGGCGCTCTGTACCTTCAAGTACATCATTTGAAAGCGGCGGCGCCGTGTGTTTAGCAAATCATTCCCATCTCGCGACGCGTATAAAGGTCTTGCATTTACCACTCGAGAGCAGCAACTCAAGCGATGTGGGTTATTTTGAAAGTATATTTTTTTCTTTTGCCCTCAAGGTAAAGAGCCTTGAAGCGGGCGATGAATGGTGTTTCATCTGTCTTAATAAGCCTCTCCTTAGTTTGAGATGTCTTCTTCGGAGGCTGTGGTCGGCCTGAAATGGTGGCAGCGGCGCTAGTGAAGGAGTGAATTGAGTGAGATATGACTCATAAGTTAATATTGCTGACAATATTTAGAAATTGAACCGAAATTGAACCCCTGAATTTGTATTGATTCATGGCAGCAGTGACAGCATTCTGCAAACTTCTTGTCCAAATTCTCGTCTACCATTGTATAGTAACAGTTGATTAGTTGGATTTTTCACTTAATAATTAGTTGGCAATTTTTCTCTAACCCTGGATGTATTGCTGTTTACCAGATTGGACTAGGCAGAAAAATGTTAGCAATATTAAAACCTAAAATGCCATGCTATGGATTCTGATAAAATTAATCAATTAGGAAAACAATATACTAAATATGCATCAATGTGGCTTCAGCATGGTTTGAATACTGACATTATCATGCAGCACATTAAGCTGCTTTTCACATACCACATGCTGAAGAATGCAGTATGCTTAGTATGGATAGTACTTGACTGTGTAGGTAGTGAACAGAATGTGATCAGGCCAAGTGTGCAGCACATTCAGCTGAAATTGAAGCCGGCGATTCAGGGAGAGAAGGCAGCAGGTACCGCCCTTTCTCCTGCAGAGGGCATTGCAATATCATGCAAGTGGAGGTGCAGACATTCATACTCTTCCATAGTGCCGGTGGAGATGAGAGGCAGCAGTGTGATCTGAGGCAAGTTGATAGGGGGACAGCATTCCCTGTATTACCAGAGATTATACCACAGTGTAAGGAAGTTTCTGCCAGCCGATGTGACTGGATGCACTCCAACCATGCTGATAATTCCCATAGGTAGTGATTTTTTTGTAATTATTGTTATGTAGACTACTAAGAAAACTTGGCACACATACTATCATATTAACCCTACAGCATCCGATAATACTTGAGTACACATAATCCATCATTAACTGCATCCTGCATGTTGACAGGATTTCTCACACCCGTCATATCCACAACATTTGCCCACAAAAGGTTCATCAAAGTTTGCTGTATTTGAATACTCTTTCACAAGTGTGTACACTCAGCAGACTGGAGTTTTAGTTATGTTAGCAATGTTGGTGAAACTAAAACTACAATCTGCGCACTCAGATGAGCGATGTGCACACACACGTGCGAAGATGCAAAAACAAACAGACACATGGACTTGTTCGTACATGTGCACACACACATATCTAGGGGAAATAATGATTGTCAGGCTGTCAGTAAGAGGATATGTGTGTGTGTGTGTGCCTGCTGTGTATGGGAGGAAAGCATCGCTCCTATAGTCTGTGTGCTTTTGACAACAAATCTGACAGAAAATGCCCGATTCATGTAATCATTGTGTCTCTATGTATCCCTAAGCCTCAGTAGGCTATAGCTGTATGTACTGTAGTCTATATTTTAAACCAAACACACCACAACTGCCATGTGAGTCGCTGCTACCTGCGCCTAAATGGACTCAACCCAAACTCGCCTAAATGGACCCCAAATTGCCTCAAATAAGCAGAAGGAGAGAGGAGAGGAAGAAAGAGATGGGTAGGTAAGAAAATGAAATACGGGAATTTCATCACTGGAGAAAATTGCCGACAGCCTTCTCTGCCCCAAACCCTCCTAATCTACGACTATTCAAAAGAAGACAGGGCTCTTATTCGCCGGTACATTGTATCCTCCCCTCGCTAATCTATCACCACCCTCCTCTCCTCTGGCTTTCACCTTCCATCCTTACTTCATACATGGCTGGGGAGTAATGGGATTACAGTAATCCATTACAATTGACATACAGTAACATACACAGCAGATAACAGCATAATCAGATAATCAGCTACATTAAAAATTGGTGATTACTTGGATTTCTCAGAACAGCTCACACAGAGAAAAATCATTTCTGCTGCGAAATTAAAACAATTTTACATATCTCATAGTAATGGTTTATACTGTTTCTTTTTATTCTGTATTAAAAATCCAAAAGGCAACTTTGCACTTTGTCGACCCCAAGTGGCAGCGAGAGATAACTGAAAGTTTGAAGGACTTCATTACCCAGAAATTCTGTAACATCAGCAAAAAGTAGAATAAGCGTCATTTTCTAGATCACCGAAAATTACAAGCAACCAAAAATAAGGAGTGCAAATGTCAGAGTCTTAGTGGCTTCAACATATTCCTGTGAATATTGGTATACAACAGTCATATAAGAGTGAAGTGCAAGGAAATGAAATGGAATGACATCATGTAGAACTACTTCAGGCGGCCCATGCTGTTCCCTCTGCAGTATGGATCGACTCTACGGCTGAAAGTGCATCGTCTGCTAGACGCCATTTCATAAAGGACTTCAATGTCTAATGTGTAGCATTTAAACATCAATAAATCATTACCACATTAATTTTGAGACATTAGTATAATTACTGTAAAACAATGAGACCATCACCAAGATGATCGACACTGCATTTTACATAGTGTGCCAACGGGTCGGATTTCACGGAAATGCTGGATTGCTTTACGCCACAAAGAGATGTTGCTTTACAGTACAAACCAGGATCTATTTTTAAGTACCACACAACTTAATTCCAGACCAGTTCCACTGTTCTAACGGCAAAGATTCAACATGACATGAGCTTATCAAGGGCTATCTTTTTCTTCTTCTTGCTCTGCTCAGCAACAGGGTTTATGGGAAATGTGGTCTTAAACGGGCAGTAAGTATGTTTAAGTATTTTTACTGCCACATAGCCCCATGAAATTCTTAATAGAAGAGAAGTATACTGGATATTTAATTTGCAAACTTTATCCCCCAAAGGATTGAACGATGAGATTCCATGGCTTTCAGGAGGATTTCATATGATTGCACAATTTTGACTTCTGAAAGCTGCAAGGCCAATGTTTTCATTCTTTAGATATGCAATTTCTGTAAATATTTTTGTAAATAGACATAAGTATGTGACGTGGTGTCTCACTTGTTCCTGTTTTCTTTTCTTTTTCTTATGTGTGGACTATATTGCGACAGATTGTACACATGTCACTGTCAATTATTGAAAGACACTCCCACAGGAGAATAATTGTCCCACACCTGTGCACACAGAATGGGCGGAGCATTATCTATTTAAGATCACAATTTATGATCAATAAATTGTGATGCTGAGCAAGAGCAGTGTGCGGAATCTTCTTTTCTCAAGACTGAAGTGATACTTTCCAACGCACCTGCATCGGAGATAGTTGGATGTGCAAATATCTCCATGGAAAAAAACAGTGGTGGAAGAAGTACTCTGATCCTTTACTTAAGTAAAAGTACCAATACAGCAATGTAAAAATACTCCATTACAAGTAAAAGTCCTGTATGAAGAATCCTACTTAAATAAAAGTAGATAAGTATTAGCAGCAAAATGTAGTTAAAGTATTAAAGTAAAAGTAGTGGTTTGGCCCTCTGACTGATATTTTATTATATATGACATCATTAGATTATTAATACTGAAGCATCAGTGTGTAAGCAGCATATTACTGTTGTAGCTGCTGGAGGTGGAGCTAGTTTGAACTACTTTATATACAGTTAGCTAGTTTAGTCCAGTGGTTCCCAACCTATGGGTCGGGCCCCTCCAAAGGGTCACCAGATAAATCTGAGGGGTCGTGAGATGATTAATGGGAGGGAGAGGAAAGAAGAAAAAACAAAGTTCTGATACACAAATCTGTTTCAGTTTTTGGACTTTTTCTCTAATCTTTGATTTTGCTGAAATATTGGATCATTTGAACATTTATTGAAATGAAACCATGTGAGGTTTAGAGGGAAAAATCACTATTTGGTGGAGCTGTTAACAACTCATAGACATCTGAAATGTGACCCCGACTACACACTGCTTTTTGTAAGACGTCAAAAGCCAAAAAGGTTGGAAACCACTGGTTTCATCTTTAACAATGTGTTGTATTTTAAAAGCTTGTTATATTATCCATTGTGTCAAATCTCCATCTGAAAAGTAACTGAAGCTGTCAAATAAATGTAGTGGAGTAGAAAGTACAATATTTCCCTCTGAAATGTAGTGGAGTGGAAGTATAAAGTAGCATCAAATGGAAATACTCAAGTAAAGTACAAGTATCTCAAAATTGTACTTAAGTACAGTACTTGAGTAAATGTACTTAGTCACTTTCCACCACTGGAAAAAACTGCCCCATAGCCCAAAATGACCATAACACAGTGATGTTATACGGTGCAATGAGGATAAAAAGCCTCGTTCTCAAGCCAAAAAAAGCAAATGACAAAATGACAAAACAGTATTATCATTCCAGTATTTAGCATGGCGATATATTAGCTCTTCACTAGACGTTTCTATTGGATCTCTGCTCTGATTAGCTAGCTTACTCCTCTATATATTGTGAATTTTTGACATTGTATTATGTCAATTACCATAAGGCTGTGCCAGAGACTTGTGTAGGAAGAGACAACTGCTGATGTTGCCGCAATCCCTAGGGAGGTCAATAAAGTTCATACATTACCTTTCATTTGGAGAAACACGGAAACCTTGAAGGCCTCGGATGCAGCGCGGTGAGAGAGTGACAGGAGCCATCGGAGAGCCGGGCTGCCGTAGGGGAGGCTGTTGATCATAATTAATAGCCCGCAGTGCATTATGGTGCATTATGGCGGCCGGTCATAAACAGTATGGAGCCGAGGGCCGAGGTGAGAGCGCTTTAACAGGCTCCCACCATCTGCGTGTCAACGTTTAACGACAGCAACACGAGCCCGGGTGACAGCAGCCCTTCTCTCCATTATTAAAGCGACACACACACACACACACACACACACACACACACACACACGTATATATATCACATATCTCCAACCTCCTCGTACAGCTGCCACATATCAAACCCTTAAAGTGTGCATGCCGACGGTTGTCCAGATCCAGTGGGAACGGTGCCGTCTGCTTCGGTTTGTCGAGTATTTGGCTTGTGTTGTTTGCCTCTGACAAGGTGTTTGCAGCACTAAGATGCACAATGTAACACTTGGGTCAGTAAGCTTTTCATCGCACCAGCGTCTACGCTCACGCATTCTCTCACCCAGATTTTCCCTGCGCACGCTCGCACATTCACACCCCACTAAGCCACACTCGTGCACGTTCGCGAAAAACCTCAAAGACTGTAATGGCCGTCTCTCATTTCATTTAATCTGCCTAGAGGAAGGCCGGAGGCGGCCCAGCAGCCCTGATTAATAATAGGCTTTGGAAACACAGTCTCTCTCTGCCACACACTTCGGCTGCCTGGCTCCAAAACATACTCGACCCCCCCCCCCCAAACCACCACCACCACCACTGCTCTCCAGTTTTATCATCATCTGTAACGAAAACCCCACCATTTAGAATATGTTTTACAAATTATCCAGAGAAGAATGTGAAATTATTGGGCTGGGGTGATTTATTTTTTTATTTTGTTTCATTTATTTATTTATTTATTTATTAGAAAGTCTCGAGTTATGTGTAGTTTCAGTGGAAGACTTTCTCTTTCTCAGTCTCTCTCTCTCTCTTTCCCCTACTCTTGTTGTGGAATGATTGAATGTGACACATTTAAATGGCTTAGGGTGAGGAGCAAGATGAAGGATTTAAATCTGTGTTCCCCTATGCGTTCCATCCTCAGACCTCTAAATGATACAGTTTCCAGTCGGCATACCATTGCTTGACAGGTCTCCCAAATGGAAGGAAAACCTTTATTTTGGAATACTCTCTGGATCCAGAGAGATGTCACAGATTGTGTGGTTCTTATATGATCTCATCTCGCTCTCAACTCTTCCTCTGTGTGTGTGTGTGGTCAGGTGGTGCTGGAGTGTGTCCTGCAGAAAGACCTAGTATACAACAAGGTCAACCCCATCTTCCACCACTGGAGGATCAATGACAAGAAGTTCGGTCTAACCTTCCAGAGCCCCGCCGACGCCCGTGCCTTTGACCGGGGCATACGCCGGGCCATTGAGGACATCAACCAAGGTGGGCTTGTGTGTATGTGTGTGTGTGTGTGTGTGTTGGTGTGTGGCGTGGAGGTTGGGTGAGGGTGCCCGCATGTGTGTTTTTGGATGCTGGGGGCAGGGAGTAGTAGATAACAAAGTCAGTGTTAACTCACCGGAACACACCGTAACTCAGGCATCAAACAACCAGCATCCGCTATTGTTTCGATATCTAAAAATCAGCACAGCCGCGCGGATTGCTCTCCGCCATTTTTTTTTTTTTCCACTACCTTTTTTCCCCCATCGGCCTCACAACAGGTTTGTTTGGAGTTTGCACTATATATGTGTTGGCAGCCATCCTATATGTGCGATACGATATGGGTGTATGTGAATGAATGTGGTATGCGTTGTGCTGCATCCATTGCGGGCGTCTACAACCCATGTTCCCGCCTGTCATTGGCTTGTAATGGTTGACCTAGCATCTGTTCTAGGAGAGATGCATAGCGTTGATTAGCGTTGATGACTTCCCCCCCTGCTACCTGCTCACTCACCCAAGCATGACCCCTCCTGCGTTATCTTATCAGTGCCAGCTGCCCAGATAAACTCTCCACTTCCTGTAGAGACTGGCAGGGCAAAGCCGTGCCCAGACAGCGGGCAATAGAGGAAAACGAGAGAAGGGGGAGGGGGGGTGGTGGTGGTGAGAAGGATGGGGGCAGGAGCAGAGACACGTAGAATGGGTGGGAATCCGAGATAGGGGCAGAGCTTTAGTCGGCAGAAACTTGACCGGGTTGGGCTTTTGTGTTGCTTAGTCTGGGCAAATCTGGGAACTGAAGACTGGCGAAGCTAGTCTAAATAGAGCTAGGGTTTGGTCTATCTGTACGCAGTGTGGCATTTATACCCTTTTTTGAGCTAAACTAGATATTAGATGAGGGTGGAGTTGGGTCTGTGAGTTGAGTTAGCAGCTTTGGGTCCTGATAAGCATTATTTTTCAGCACGGTGCCAGAGGTTGCAAAGTCATCCAATTAGCAGGAGAACCGCCAGCTCAGCAATCTGCCACCCAGCCCCATGTTACACAAGAGGCTGGCTGGCTGGCTGGGGAGCTATAATCTCCTTTACTCTCTAGACCCGGGAACCCTGGGGAGCAGAGAGGAGGTACAGCAGAACATATCATAAAGGCTTATCACTGCTGGGCATCTGTAGCTTCTTGCCCGCAACCGTTTATCTTAGATTTGAACTTCCTGGGCACAAGTCCACACATAGTCTAGTCTAGGTAATGGATAATCCTGGGCAACAACTGTAGGGCTGGCTGTACAGGCTGGTTTTGCAATAGCGCTGCCTCAATGTTAAATGCAGTAGCAAAACGATGAATCATGAATGCTAAAATCATAAGGCTATATTAAGGAGAACAAGACAATGCACCGTCGGAGGTCAAACTACGCAACCACTTGGTTGGTGTGAAAGCATGTTGGCACAGGCTGTGAGAATATCAAATGTGTCGATCATTACAGGATGCTCTGAGATAAGGTTGAGCTTGAAGATATCTGATGACAGCAGGAAAAGAAGATGATTAAACATATTCTCCTCACCTTGCCCAGAGGCATTACAGTTTCTATCTACTAGTGAATGCTTCAGCTTCTTTCCTGTGAATGTCAGCTACAGCCAGGCGGTGGTGAGTTTTGTCTCCCCAGCGCCTGCACTCCTCCTCTCTCTCTCTCTCTCTCTCTCTCTCTCTCTCTCTCTCTCTCTCTCTCTCTCTCTCTCTCCCTCTCTCTCCTGCTGTCCTCTCCTCCCTCTGTTCTTTTCTCTCTTCTCTCCTGGCTTCCTCTGTATTCCACCAGTGTTGTGTAATGCCTCTCCCCGGCGCAGGCAGGCAGGTTCCTCTGTATTCCTGTTGCATCGTTCTGCTGCTGGACTGCTGCGTGAGTGTGTGTGTGTGTGTGTGTGTGTGTGTCTAGAGAGAGAGAGAGTGTGAGAGAGAGAGAGAGAGAATATGTTTGCCTGTGTGTATGTGTGTGCACGTGTGTGTATCAGTCTTGCAGTCCTCTGTTGCCATGGCAACGCTGGGCACATGGCTCAGGCAGCTCCGTGGCCCAGCACTGCCAGAGTCGTGCTGCAGGAAGCCTCTGTCTCACTGTGGTGGAGAAATATATACACACACACACACACACACACACACACACACACACACACAAACATGGCTACCTTTCTCCATGTGATTCAAAGACAGACACACTGATGGACAGACAGCGTCTTGCGTGAGCACAGTGAATTATTCTTTCCTCCCTGTGGCAGAGAAGACATCGCCCTGTGGCAAAGACATGTACTGCCATTGCCTCTCACTGAATACAGACAGACAGACGGGCTGACTGATGCCTCCCTGCTTCAAATGAGGCCTCAGTGATCCTAATTAAGTGAACTTGAGTCTTAAAAAGAACCTCTTGATGCCCCAGGTACAAACAGTTTCCCCTTCATCCCAGTGGAAATGACTTAATCCCCGTTTTCCACAGCATTGCCAAGATCTTAGCCTCGACCATTTTCTCTTCCGTTAGGTTTCTTCAACAGCTTATTTTTAAACATGACTATGCTTGCTGCTGCTGCTGCCTGCGAGTCAAGTGCTAGCATTGCTCGCATCAGGCATACAGTAGTGTTATGTTTTTACATACTCCATTTGGTCAGAACTTTAAACATAAACCCAAAGACCATCACTGTACCCGTCAAACCCCAGACTTTTCAGACAAAATGCCACATTTCATTCAAAAACATGTAGTTCCTCATCTAAATGAAACATCCTCAGGTGGTACACATTAAACACCTACAATTGATCTCTCATGATTTGATTTGATTGATCTCACATTGTTGAGATAAATTAAAAACACTACAATAAAAATAATTCATATTTCCGTTATATATATATTTTTTAAATACTTTGCTCTTTGCACTTGTTACTATAAATTATGTAATGGGAAAACAGTACTATCCAAATTTTCACAATCTTATTCTGAATTTCTATTTTCTGAATTTCTAAGTATTGATTCTGGCTGGTGTTTGCCCATGGAGGACTGTGTGATAACTTGACTAAGAATGACTACAGTGTTAGTATATTCAATAGCAGTGCTTTCAACATGAAAACATCACCCTGCTTTTATTGAAAGAATTATGTGCGAGCTTTACTAGAAAACGGTTTAACAAATCAGCATTTTGAGTGAAAACGTGAATAAGGTTTACATTTTAAATGTCTTTCTTTGCTAGCTATAATGGTTTGAGATATTTAGTCTGCAGAACCAGTTTCATTTCATTCAGTGAAAAGCTGTAACATGGTCACCCTAGCAAGTGAAACATTAGCTCTGACTCCAGCATCAGCAGACGAGGTGTTTTGGATGGGGAAATGGCACATGGCGTTTTAGCCTGGGTCAGGGTTGCATTATTCCAGGCATGCATATTTCATTAGCCTCTATGTGCCCCACTGACACAGAGCGGCTTTCATTTCCCCATTAAGCTGCAGTCTGGAAAGCAGAAGTCTCGGCCTATTCTCGCTTGACAAGAATCATCGTCATAACACTGATTCTGTTGGCGCTCCATGCTTAAACATGCTCAGCAGGAGGGGCTGTCGTCCATTGACAGTGAAATGGTTTTGACAAATACAATATGAATGATATATACATAGAAATGTAGCTGAGGTTTCCAATAGAAAACCTTGCAGCAGTACCAGGAGGAGGATGGGTATGACAATCGGATAGTTTCACCATGGAACCATATTTCTCCTGAGGTTTTGCCCCCTAGTGATGCCTTTCAGTAAGATCAGTTGTGGTTCGCTAGCTACTATCCATCTTCTCATGATACCCATGATACCTACCTAGCCCAACTGGCTGGATTTTCAAATAATTTAGTCGCAAGAATTTTAGCAAATATGTCACAGTACATTTTGGCAGAGAGCTTCAAAAACAGATCTTTCCTTGCATTTGCCAATCAGATTTAGCTATCAAAGACAAATTGGAATGAACATTGTGCATTTTTTTATCTACAACCAAAAAATATCTGATGATACATGCCGATAATTCCAATGTGTGGAGGTTTCATTGAGTTGTGAGCTGTAGAGGATGTGATACATTAGGTCATGTGCTGTTAATGCTTGCACACTACATTTTAAGCTTGT
>NW_027279102.1:0-10000 GCF_046629955.1 Centroberyx affinis
TGTATAATACTGCAAGTACTATTAATAATAATAACTATTAATACAAATAGTAATAATGAAAATTACATAATGATAATTATAGTCTATTGATATAGCACTACCTAGTGCTTTAGAAATTAGAAAAAAAACAACCAAAAAAAATTTGAGTATCACTGCATGTGTGTGTGTGTTGGATGTAGTGTGTATTCAAGATTAATCCTGGTCTATAGACATGCAGTACAATGTGTGTATATGCATGTATACTACTTGTACTACTACTGCTACTACTACCACTACTACTAATATGCCTATGCTTTACAAAGGAGTGAAAACACACACAAACAGATATAATTAAGTATTGCACTGTGTGTGTGTGTGTGTGCAGTGAGTGCAGCCTCACAGTAATAGAGATCACAGAATGACTAATAGCCTGGAGAGTCAGCGCTGCTACTGAACACCGCAGACTGCTCCGAGTCACTGCTACTGAACACTGAACACCTCAGCTGCTCCGAGTCACTGCTACTGAACACTGAACACCTCACTCCGAGTCACTGCTACTGAACACTGAACACCACAGACTGCTCCGAGTCACTGATACTGAACACTGAACACCACAGGCTGCTCCGAGTCACTGCTGCTGAACACTGAACACCACAGACTGCTCCGAGTCACTGCCACTGAACACTGAACACCTCAGGCTGCTCCGAGTCACTGCCACTGAACACTGAACACCTCAGGCTGCTCAGAGTCACTGCCACTGAACACTGAACACCTCAGGCTGCTCCGAGTCACTGCTACTGAACACTGAACACCACAGACTGCTCCGAGTCACTGATACTGAACACTGAACACCACAGCTGCTCCGAGTCACTGCTGCTGAACACTGAACACCACAGGCTGCTCCGAGTCACTGCCGCTGAACACTGAACACAACAGACTGCTCCGAGTCACTGCCACTGAACACTGAACACCTCAGGCTGCTCCGAGTCACTGCCGCTGAACACTGAACACCACAGGCTGCTCCGAGTCACTGCCGCTGAACACTGAACACCACAGGCTGCTCCGAGTCACTGCCGCTGAACACTGAACACAACAGACTGCTCCGAGTCACTGCCGCTGAACACTGAACACCTCAGACTGCTCCGAGTCACTGCTACTGAACACTGAACACCTCACTCCGAGTCACTGCTACTGAACACTGAACACCTCACTCCGAGTCACTGAACACTGAGAGACCCGCTGCTTTAACCCGCCGCCTCTTCGACTGCTGCTTCTTTAACCCGCCGCTTTAACTCACTGCTTCAACTTAACTCACCGCTTTAACTCACCGCTTTAACTTAACTCACCGCTTTAACTCACCGCTTTAACTTAACTCACCATTTTAACCTGCTGCTTTATCTCACCACTTTAACTCACCACTTTGACTTAACTCACCACTTTAACCTGCTGCTTTATCTCACCACTTTAAGTCTCCAATTTAACTCACCACTCTGACTTAACTCACTACTTTAAGTCTCCGCTTTAACTCACCGCTTTAACTTAACCCACCACTTTAACTCACGCTTTAACTCACCGCTTTAACTCACCACTTCAACTCACCGCTTTAACTCACACTTTAACTCACCGCTTTAACTCACCACTTCAACTCACCGCTTTAACTCACACTTTAACTCACCGCTTTAACTTAACTCACCACTTTAACTCACTACTTTAAGTCTCCGCTTTAACTCACCACTTTGACTTAACTCGCCACTTTAACCTGCTGCTTTAACTCACCGCTTTAACTCACCGCTTTAACTTAACTCACCACTTTATCTCACCACTTCAACTCACCGCTTTAACTTAACTCACCACTTTAACTCACCGCTTTAACTCACCACTTTAACTCACCGCTTTAACTTAACTCACCACTTTAACTCACCGCTTTAACTCACCACTTTAACTCACCGCTTTAACTTAACTCACTACTTTAACTCACCACTTTAACTCACTGCTTTAACTTAACTCGCCGCTTCTTTAACTCACCACTTTAACTCTCTGTTTTAACTCTGACTGCTGCATGGATCGTTCTCGGGTCACAGGAATATTTGCTCCATCTATTGTCTGGGTGCTGTGACCTCTGACCTTTGACCTCCTTACTATCGGTTGCTTGTAATGTTGGTGATTTTGGGATTGAAGTTTATTCTGCTGCTGCAACTCAGTGGAAGTTGCTGAGGATAAAACTGTCAGCTTGAAGCCTGAAATGTAAAATGTAGACTCAACATGCAGATGGTGCAGCGGCATTATGAATTTATTTTGCTTTCAAAATATTTAGAGGCGTTGTTTTAAATTATCGTTAATCTAATAGTGTGGGAGAAGAAATATTGAAAACGTTGGAGCGAGACCAATCTGAGTAATTATCCAAACCGCAGGAATGTGTTTTAATTTCCTCTGCGTATCCTCTCAGGAAGTTATCACATTATTCTTCTCTCCTTTCATGTTTAGTGTATTTTAACTTTTATCTGGATCTCACCCAGCTTGAACTTGAACGTGGGGGAAACTAATCAATCATTCATTGCTGTCTAACAGAGCTTCGTCCGATCAGATTGATCAGTCGAACACGAATCCGGCTTCGGCAAATTACGCCTCTTCTCTCTTGTTCATCTGCGGTTTGCTTTTAGCTTCTATCTGGATATTTAACTCCGGTCTGAGCGTCTTAGGGAAATGAAACCATCAAGTCGAGTGACCGCCGAGTGAATTCTCCTCTGCACCAGCCAATCATTAGCCAGATGCTCCTCCTCTGAATCCCCTCACCTCATTGGCTGGGGGGTGATTATCCAATCAGCCGTCATGATAACTACTCGGTCTCCATCCCTCCATCGCTCCATTTATCTGTCCAGTTATCCCGAGGAGGAAACACAGAAAGCCCTGACCCCCCTCCCACCCTCTGCCCCCCCTCGACCCCCCCCCCCCCCATCCCACTTCCCCACACCCCCTCCCTCCCTCCCCCCCTCCATCTGAATCCATCCATCTCCTCACCGCTGAAAGGAAATGCCTAGAGACCCGCTCCCATCCCTCTCTCCCCTCTCCTCCCTCCATCCTCCATCTTTTCCCATATTCCCTCAGCACACCCTTCATCCCCCCCTTCCTCCTCCTCCTCCTCCTCCTCCCTCTCTCCTCCTCTCCTCGGAGGTGTGGGTCAGTGATAAGAGATGATGATGATAACTGGGAGCCAGTGCATTACCGTATTGATTGGGGCAGGCCTTTCAGCGCCGTTAAAGCGCCCGGCGCTCTGATTGCCGGCACTTGCGCTGACAGGAATCCGATGGCGCTGTCTCACCACACCGGCCCGCCGAGGGAAGTGTGAGAGAGGGGGTGTTGAAGTGTGTGTGTGTGTGAGTGTGTGTGTGTGTGTGCTGAAGGGTGTGGCTGAGGAGGTGATGTGTGTGTGTAATTGTGTGAATGGGGATGGGGATGTATAGTACATGCAGCGCTCGGTACTACGTTCGAGGCAATTAGGCGTTCTAACACAGATCACACTTCAGCAGCCTGCAGAGGAAAAGACCTGCAGATGTGATCCGGTACATAAAAACCTCCTTGGCTTTGTTCACGGAGCGCAGTAAACACACAGGAGTCCGTCTGGGTGGCAGCGCTCCAGAGACGCATCGACATCTAACATAGAAACTGAGGTTAGACGCATATATCACATTACCGATATTGGCGTTTTATTAAATATCAGATATCTGATAGGATGGAGGTTCCTCCTGACCACAGATACAGGAAACCTGACAATTTGTTTTCTTTGCACATTTTGTTTATTCATTTTATATTCGTGTTAGGTAATGTTTTTTTTTTGTAAATTAATGTATCCCAGAGTTTCCCTACCATTGGATTGAATAGGTGAAAAAGAGCTGCTGACACTAAAATAATTTTATTAGTCTGGGTTTTAATGTGAGTTTTAGTGTCCCATGATGCTCTAAATGTTTCAGAGGCTTTTCCACCATAATGAGGAGAAAATTCTGGGGAAAAACTGAATATTTGGAATTTCTTGGCATGAAAATGGTCAAATTTAAAGATACTGAATATCAGCAAACGTTCGACTTCAGTTTTAAAATATCAGCATCGGTATCGGCCTTCAGGAACCTGGATCCGTCGAGCGCTAATAGAAACACGGTTCTCACTGACCGCACATATACAGTGTAAAGGGACTTTTGCGAGAAATAAAACTGGCAGTCGACCATACATATCATTTTACATACAGTGGAAAATCAAAAAGTCTACTCGCCTTTTCAGAGATTCTAGTTTTTATTGCCTTGAGGCATGAAATGAAAACCCGTCAGGTCAGACTCTCTCTTCTCTTTCATGTGGATCTGGAAACCGGAGGAACGGAGGTGAAGCAGGTAGAGACCGCAGACAGACTCACTGCTGTTATCAAAGCCGAAGCTGCTTCTTCTTACTGTCAGCCGAAGGATGTGAATTCTTATACAACCAAGGTGTTTTGGTTTTCCATTTTTTTATATATATATATATATATATATATATATATATCATCAGAAGTGAGCAGTGATTTGTTTTTCTCTTGGATTTCCTGGTTTCTGCATCCAAACGGAAGTGAAAAAAAATGATTTAATGGGTTTTCATTTCAGGCCTCAAGGCAATAAAACCTAAAAAATTTGAAGTTGTGTGTAGAGTTTTGATATCTGCTCTAGATACGAAAATCATATTCTATCGCTGTGTGTGTTCATGTGTAGTAGGTCCAGAGAGCAACACTGCACTGGAACAAAATATTATAACATAGTAGTACTGATTAGGATGTTGATACAGGGGAGAAGCTGCATGGAGACTGAGGCTGAAGCAGTGAAGTGGACACAGACTGCAGACTGTTGCTGCATTCTCATTATATATATCGGATTTTACCGTAAATACAAGCTGATGATTTCCTTGTTGGTGATGTCAGAATTCAGGAACTTGTGAAATCAGAGTCCAACACTAAACCTAAAGAGTTCCTGAGTAATATTTACCATCTGAAAGCAGAGTGAACAGTATTTTCTGCAGGAGATTAGAGTTCTGCAGAAGAGATAATATTTGTTAAAAGGTAAACGCTAATATTCGTTGATTGTAAAATAAGAAGGAGCATCACAACATCTGGCCGTACGATCGCCATCTTGGACGCGAACGCTTCCCAAGTTGCAGCAGTGAGATGCCTTCCCAGTGCAACACAGGGTCATGAAATTTAGTGAAATGAGCAGAAACAGAATCCAGTTCAGACCAGGTTCCTCCTCCAGTAAAGGGTTCTGGTCCAACAGCAGGAATTGTTCTGGACATTTCCACCTGTTGGTCTCATGAGAAGGTTAGCTAATGCTTCAAGTTTAGCTTCAGGTTAGCTTCAGGTTGGGCTCATGGTTCAATAAATGAAAACTTGTTGTCATGAGTCGGGAGATGAACCATCCGACCTCCGACCTCCACGCCCTGACTGTCCACTGTCAAACTACTTCCTGTTTCCTGTCCTGTCTCCATCTGATCCTCTCTGCTGGGAAACTCAGTTCCACCTGCCTGGTGTCCAGCCTCCATGAATCTCAGTCTTTAGTGATTTTTTGAATTTGCATGGTGATTCATAGCAGTCTGGTCAAGCCTGTCCACCGGCAGCTAATTCTTTTCTTTTCAAAATCTTTTTATTGAGATTTTCAACAAAAGTTCCCAGGGTTGGGCAGGCATATTCCACATTGTTATAAAATATACACCAATGTAGTATCATATAAAAATAAAAACAGTGACAATAGTGACAGTAATAAAGTGAGACGTCCCCACCCCCCCCACCCCCTTGATTACCTAGAATAGGTACGAGGCACAGTATCTAGAAATAAAGAAATAAAACTAAAGATGTAGCTATTTCCATGAAGTCAGGTGTTATTTTCGTGTCAAGGGCAGCAGGGCTAGAATGCATGTCACACTCTGTCGTTTGGGTGTTATGAAAGTATGTCAAAAAAGGTCTCCAGGTCTTATAGAATTTCTCCCCAGAGCCTACCGGTAGTTATTTCAGACAGATACTGTCCGACAAACCTGATTGGCTGGTCGATCTAGGCAGGACAAACCTACTTATGACGCCGCTACAGAGCGACAACAACGACCAAAATGGCAACCGGTAAAGGAATTGCATGATAACGAGCTAGATTTAGTGATTTCGTCAGTCCTTAAAAAAACTGAATGGGATTAAAATGGGAACAATCAGCTGTTTAAAAGCTGGGAAGTGAACGCCGCCATGACTGGTGTCGCTCTGAGGCGTTTCCAGATCACATTTCCAGATTAATCTGCTTTGCTGCTGTGATTGGTCAGAGATTTTGATAACTGACAACCAACACCGACCAATCAGTTAGTCAGTTAGAGTGAGAAATTCCATCAGTGAGTCAGTGGTGGACTGACCAGACTGATCTGAATCACCATGCAGATTCAAACTGTGCTAAAGACTGAGAGTCATGGAGCTTCTCTCACTGTACAGAATCACATTTTAACACATGGTGGTGTTTTCAGGAAGCTTCCTGAGTGGTTCTCAACATGGGGTCCGGGGACCATCAGGGGTCCTTGAGGGAGTTACAGGGGGTCCCCAGCAAACTGATGAATCGTTAAACTTCAGTGTTTTTTAATTTACAAGAAGTGAACACAGTTAGAAAATGTAGAAGAATGACTGTTGTGATCATAGTTTCTCTGTTATCTCTCTACCTACAATACAGATAGTCATGGAGTTCTGGACAAAATCATATCTGACAATAAAAATATTCTCAGATTTGGGTCTGAGAGACAAAATCTCATCAAATGGGGGTCATAATGTGGCTCTAATGTGGACTAAAGGGTCTTTGATATGAAACAGGTTGAGGATCTCTGGCGTACAGGGCGGCGTGTCGGACTCGTGTTCGTTGTTTTTGGTCTCGGCCGGTCGTCCGGTCGCCCGGCGCGGCCTAACCCGCTGTGAGGATAATTACCTCCACATATTAGATCAGAGAGAACGGGGATTTTCTGCACCGAGAGAAAATTATTTACTTGTTTTGCAGCCGATCTCCAGAGAGAGATCAGACCGGTTCTGCTGAGACGATACGCCGCTCCGTCTTCTGCAGCGGGTTTGTTTTTGGAGAATCTGGGTAGTTAGGGGGCCGTTTCACAGATCAGAAAGTGGCCAAGAACAAATGAACACACGCACGTACAACACACACACACACACACACACACACACACACACACACACACACACACAGCTGAGCTGAGCAGCGGCGCTCCAGCAGCGAGGCCTCGGAGGCGTCATTAACTTGAGAAGGCTGTTGTGTCTGTCAAGACCTAATGAAAATAGAAGGAGGACACACACACACACACACACACACACACACACGCATACACACACACACACACACACACACACATACACACACTCACGCACACAAAGAGCTAAATTCTTGTGTGTGTGCATTTTGAGTGTGTGAGGCCTTCAGTCTCTGTGTGCTGTACTCTCCGCATGCATGTATGGATGTGTGTGTGTGTGTGTGTGTGTGTGTGAGTGTGTGTGTGTGTGTGTGTGTGTGTGTGAGGGCAGCGCTGCCAGAGGGCCTGGTGGCAGGCGCGGCGGTGTAGCTGCCGAGCGTAGGAGACATTAACTAACTTCTGTTTTCTAATGGAGATTAATGAAGCCAGAGGATGCCAGAGGGGGGGTGGGGGTGGGGGGGGGGGCACACACACACACATACACACACACATACACACACACATACACACACACAAAAACACACATACACACCTATACGCAAAACACACAAAGACACAGACACACTCTTACGAATACATACACACATGCACATAGATATACAAACACACACACACACACACACACACACACACACACACACACACTTGGCAGGGCCTGGGTGTGACAGATTGGCCTACAATAGGGAAGGAGGCTGCTGTTGGGGGGGGGTGGGGGGGGGGTGATTGACAGACAGTGGTTAAAGAGCTCAGTCTTATTGTGTGTATGTTGGTGTGTTTAGTGTGTGTGTATGTGTGTGTGTTTAGTGTGTGTATGCGTGTGTGTGTGTGTGTGTACGGTGAACAAACACAAACACACATGAATCCAGATGATTTCACTGTTAAATCCATTTCATATCCTCATCATATGGAGGAAGATGGAGGATAAATACTGCAGAAAATACTAAAATACTGTTTATTCAGCCTTCAGACAGTAAATACTACAGAAAATACTAGAAAATACTGTTTATTCAGCCTTCAGACAGTAAATACTACAGAAAATACTAGAAAATACTGTTTATTCAGCCTTCAGACAGTAAATACTACAGAAAATACTAGAAAATACTGTTTAATCAGCCTTTAGACAGCAAATACTACAGAAAATACTACAGAAAGTACTGTTTACTCAGCCTTCAGAAGGCAAATACTTCTCAGGAGCTCAGGGTTTGGTGACAGACCAACAGGGAAACAGCTGCAGTCCAGAGTAGAGAAAGACAGATTCATTTAAATAAAACCAACAAAATGAAGGATTTTCATCTTCTAAGTCATTTTATGATCATAACTCTGAAAACACTGTCAGGACAGAACTGCTGTCTGGATGTTTGGTTTGTGGATCACATGACAGCGTTTGTTTGTTTGTTTTGCTGTAAAACATCAAGTCACATGTTTCATCTCTCAGGTCATGTGTGTTAAGAGAGAAACAGCTGATCAGGAGAAACCAGAGTACAGAAAACTACAATCATGGAAACCAGAGTACAGAAAACTACAATCATGGAGTCTTAATGGAGTCAAAGGAGTCTGACTGGGCTGAGACTGATTTTCCCAAACAGCCTGAAAGAAACGTGTGACTCAGTATTAGACAAACGGTGATGTTTCCTCCAGTGATGTAAACAGTGGGACTGGTTGTCAGGGTGAGCAGGGGTGTGTGTGTGTGTGTGTGTGTGTGTGTGTGTGTGTGTGTGTGTGTGTGTGTGTGTGTGTGTACCTTCTATGAGAAAAACACACACACAAGCTTAAGCAATCCCTCCTGCAAACAAAATCACTGCACATTTGTTTTTAAAAAGTCATTAAATTCACCCTTGAATAATAATAATAATAATAATAATAATAATGATACAAATGAGACTTAAAATACTGAATAAATAAAAGCACACAACTCAATATTTATGATGTGTGTTGTACACAGTAAAAAAAAGCGTTTGTCATTCAATAAACATTTGCAATGTTAATAATTGATAATTGATTATGCAGAAACAAAATTCTCCTGTATGAAAAGAGTTTCAATCCAAAATGAAACATCCACCATTTGGAAAAAAAAAAAACTTTTACAAAATCCTTTCTGGAATAAAATCAAAGCTCATTTTAGACTCTTCTGCTCTTCCGTTTCTCCCGTTCAGACGATGTTTGCTGTTGAAATTTTTGAGCGATAGATATCAGGTGAATTCTGTTCCCACGTGGATGTGAAGTGATGATGTGAAGCGTCTGGGACGGGGAAAGAAACTGTTCTGAGATCAGCTCGTTTTCTCTGGGAGGGAAAAGCTCCCCGGCTCTTCTGCCCATCTGGGAGCCGAGTCGCCGGCTTGGATCCTCTTCTGCGAGGTCAGAGTTTGTCGTGGGAAATGGAGAGCGATGTGGGTTTGTGTATGTGGATGAATGCATGTGTGTGTGTGTGTGTGTGTGTGTGTGTGTGTGTGTGCGGGGGGGGGGTATCCTCTTTCACTTTTTCCTTGTCGAAGGCTGGGTTTGTTGCCAGCAGTGAGGAAACACTCAGATCCGCTGGTGGAGAAACAGCAGTGCGGTTTATGGCGACTTTTCCTGAGTCACATGAGAAGAAAGCAGCAGCTTGTTTCCAGAAATAAAAGAAGTGAACTTTGAGGCTTCAGACGGGGGAAGACGCTGCAGAAAAAACCCCCCAAAAAAAACCCAGAATCTATCCGCAGTCCTCCTCCTGCATCCGTCCTGCGTTCTCCTCCTGCAGTTCAGTTCAGCAGGACCACAGCAGTTTGTTTAACCTCTTCCTCCCTGTCGCCTCCATCAG
>NW_027279102.1:15000-82004 GCF_046629955.1 Centroberyx affinis
TCCTTCTCTCCTCCTTCCTTCCCTCTCCTTCCTTCCCTCCTCCATCTCTCCTTCCTTCCTTCTCTCCTCCCCCCCCCCCCCCCACAGGAGATCATCCTGAAGCGGGCAGCAGACCTGACTGAGGCTCTCTACAGCGTTCCCCGCAGCCACAACCAGCTGCCCTCGCTCACCGGCTCGGCCGCGCACAGCGGCATGATGGGAGTTAACTCCTTCAGCAGCCAGCTGGCCGTCAACATCAGCGAGGCTTCGCAGGGCGACCAGGGTGAGGGGGGCGCACACACACACACACACACACACACACACACACACACACATGTATACACACCAGCATACTTGCAAGTGTCCAGTAGTGCACACACACACATATATGTCTACACACACAGACACACAAACACTCAAGCACATGCATGTACGCTAACACACACACGTTTGTCTACATGCATACATACCACTATGCATACAGAAATGGCAGCACACACACACACACACACATAGATGCACACACACACACACACACACACACACTTACATATAGACATACACACACATTAAACCAGGATGAAACTGTATTTGAAATCCCTCCGATTACTTTGGAAGCATTTTGGGCTGCGTTTGCACCTCAGGGGCTTTTCAGTAGACTTCAGTAGAGTTCAGTAGAGTTCAGGTAGAGTTCAGTAGACTCTTTGATCAATGACACAGTATTCTGGCCCGGGTCGGACCGGTCCAGTCCAGTCCAGTCTGGTCCAGTCCGGTTCCTCCTGGACTTTAACAGCCGCTCTCTCTCTCTCTGTCTCTGCGGAGCGGAGCAGGAAAACTATCGCTGCAGTTTGAAAAGTGTTGTGCTAAGCTTTGGAAAATTAAAGATGTTTGTCATAAAGTCGCAGTTCTGCTCTGAACACACACACACACACACACACACACACACACACACACACACACACACACACACTGCCTCCCACTCACCACCACACTCTCACTTTCCTTACGGTAGCATTATCATTTTCTGCATCAGGGTGATTTTAATCTGTTTTACCTCCTGACTTGTTTCTGCATCATGTCTTTCTGTCTTCCTGCTCGCTGAGTTTTGATGCCGTTTGTGTTTCTGTCACTTTGATTTGCTTCTTTGCAGTGAGATGTTGTTTCTTCAGGGTTTCCTTCTCTCTGTTTCCACTGGTTTTATCATTTTGGCAAATAAACAAAAATTTAGCCTAAAGTCTGAAGAGCAGAATGTCAGTCTGACCTGCAGTCTGTCTGAGGAAACGCTGCAGAAACACCGGCCTTACTGGCAACACACACACACTGCAGGAACAACCTTAAAGGTGCAATCTGCAGTTTATTTGACCACCTTAACTTTACATATGTTATCAAAACGGTTGTCTTGTAGAAGGTTTTTAAAACATTCTCAGTCCATCATAAGTAAAATTCGGCTCTGTTTTACTTTCAGACATTACAAATGTAAAGAAACATTTTACAGCCTCAAACTCCCAAAATCCTGCAGTCAGATCCTGGATCAGCAGCTTGGTCAATACATTTCAGAATGAAAAAAATACCTTGAGTCCTATGAATCACTATGTAAGCAAAGTATATCTCAAATATATTGTATTGAAGTGCGCTAGGCCAGTGGTTCTCAACCTTTTTGGCTCATGATCCCCGGTCACAAGCATATAGAGTTTAAACCAACAAATGATTTTCCCTTTTCAGGTTGTTTCATTTGATTCATTATCAGAGGAGGCACAGAGGCTAAAAACAATTCAGTATTTTACAAGAACAAAAGCAAAAATTAAGGAAAAATCAGAAAAAATAGACATGATAAAACATTTGTATAGTAGAAATATGTTTTTTTCCTGTTCAATAAATCATCCCGCGACCCCCCCAAAATTATCTTGCGACCCACTGAGGGGTCCCGACCCCCAGGATGAGAACCACTGCGCTAGGCAAAGGCATTGCAAAACACACACATACACACACACACACACACACACACACACTACGATGAATATGAATACTAACTCTGCTACTACTGCACCCAGAAACAGGAGGGTTCTTCCAGGGTTTTTGTGGTTAGTGTCGAGGTTCTATATAGAGCCAGAATGCCTCAAAGAACCCTCTGATTTGTTATGATAATATATTTTTTTCAATTTTATTTGATTTGATTTGATTTGGCAAATAGAAATGCATGATAAAAAACAATTCATGTATATTTCACAACAGAGGATAACGTAAGAAAGTGTTACTGAAAACACTGATTTCCACTGTGGAAGACAAAATAACTTCACATGCAACAAAACAGTAAAAACACATCATAAGATTTCACCTTTATTTATTCAGGCCAGTTGAGAGCAAGTTCTCTTTTTCAGTGACGCCCTGATTACAAGAACATATAGCATATAACTACACACAGCTTAAAACAACTTAATGCACACATAAGACACAAGTTACAACTTAACAGATAAGACGACAGACATCATACAGAAGACGTTTAAAACGATCAAATGGAATCAGGCTATTCAATTTTAGCAAGGTTCTGCAGGCTATTCCACTATGTGGGGCATAATTAAATGCAATTTTTCCTAATTCCTAAGATGATAGAATATACACAGCACTAACTAAACTCTTAATCTTAGTCTTAAATCTGGCCACTTCTCAGTTTATTCCAAAGTAATGTTCTCACTTCCCTTTAAACAGCTTTAGTAGGACAGTATTTTTTATTTTAGGCAGTTTAACAAATTGAAGCAAAATGAGCTTTGAGCTGCAATCTGCTCTTCAGTCTGCAATCAGAGTAAAGAACTGTGTTGTTCTTAAAAAGTTCCTTTAATTCTGCTGATTTGGAACATTCAGTACTTTCTTAAAGGTTTCTTTACAGCAGTGGTTCTCAACGTGGGGCCCGGGGACCACCAGGGGTCCTTAAGGGGGTCCCAGGGAGTCCCCAGCAAATTGATGAATTGTTAAACTTCTCCATTATTTAATTTACAAGACGTTAACAAAAATACAGAATGTAAAAGAATTACTATTTTAGTCATGGAATTCTGGACAAAATCATATCTAACAATAAAAATATTCTCAGATTTGGGTCCAAGAGACAAAATCTCATCAAATGGGGGTCTGTGGCTCTAATGTGGACTAAAGAAAGGGTCCTTGATATATAAAAAGGTTGAGAACCACTGCTTTACAGCACTGTGAAGGTCCTATGCAGAACCTTTCCATCACCTTTTGATAGAGAACGTGTCCACAGGCGGTCTGCTGTGGTACGACCCCAGAGGAACCGGTTTCTGGTTCTATATGTTGAACCCGTTCTGTTCAGAGTTCCCTACAGAACAGGCCTGTGTTCCTGTCAGCAGGTTCTGTCCCGGCCGCTCAGGAACTCGTCCTGAACGTGCGGCGAACAGCTTGTGAACACGCGCCGACAGAAACCATCGCACAACTGTTTTTACTCCGCGGACACCTCTGCTTCTCCACCTCCCTCTTTTTTCTCTCTCTCTCTCTCTCTCTCTCTCTCTCTCTCTCTCTACCCCCCTCCCCTCCCCTCCCCTCCCCTCCCCTCCCTTCCCTTCCCTCCCCCGTTGTCTGCTTTTCCCATCGGCGCAGGAGCGAACACCTATAGGAATCTATGAGGTCATGGGAAACGGGACCGCAGCCACGGTGAAAATTCATAATTCCAATAGTTTATGTCCGCGCTCGGTGGAACATTACACCGAGGATCCGACCGAGTCCCCGCACTGTTATGGAACTATGAAACGGCTCTTTGTGCCCCTCGCAATTACGCGCCGTGATTAAAACATTAATAAAAACAGGGGCCCGGGCGCCCAGGCCTTATCAGATGGACGAGGTGCCTAATTTACTGCGGTAATTCCAGAGCGCCGCTGCGGGCTGCGGGCCTGTTTTGCGTCACGTCGTCCCCGTGCAAAATGGATTATTTCTTTTTTTTTTTTTTTTTTTTCTCTGGAGTTTGTCTTCCTCTGCGTTCACTTGCTCTATGTGACACTGATAGTTGAATTGGGGGGAGGGGGCGGGGGGGGGTTAAAGTACACACATTTCTTACTCAAGTAAAAGTGTAAATACTCGTCTAAAAATATACTCTAGTGAAAGTTGAATTACCATTTCAAATAATTTACTCAAGTCAAGGTATAAGAAGTACATGGTCTCAAAATACATGGTAAATGTTTTGTTTTTTTAATTTAACCTTTATTTAACCAGGCAGGTCAATTAAGAACAAATTCTTATTTACAATGACGGCCTAGCAAGAGGACAAAAGGACCTCTCAAAGGGTAAAGGGAAAAGGGGACAAAAAAAATAAATAAAAAAAACACGCAAAAGAAACTAAACAAAGAACAATCCAGATAAGACTATCAGACACAGATGTTACACACATCGCAGAGGCAGAGAAACCAACACAGTATGGGAACGGGGAAATAATCAAAACACACACCAAATAAACAACCAAATAAAATTCATGCAAGTCCTGAAGCAGAACAGAAATGCAGTGAGTAGAAAGTAGAGATTTGTCTTGTGAAATGTAGTGAGTAAAAGTAAAAAGTCTCAAAGGTTAAATGTGTAATATTTCTGCTTTCCTGAAGCATAATATGACTAATAAATATCAGCAGGTTCCTGAGTGACAGAGAGTGAAACAACAGATTTCTGCATTCAGAAACACAGGAGCGGGCCGAGGCTGAAGGCTCCTGCCGCCTCCACCAAAGTCCCTTCAAAAACCTGGCAGTTTATTTTTGCCTTAATTATCGGCGAGAAACGCACACCGGAAGATATCATTTGAGACTTTATTACTAATCGGTAGAGTGTAATGGTAAATTCGGCGTGTATATAATCCTCCAAACAGCTCGAATTTTTACGGACCGGCCCGTTTATGCGCCGGGGGAAAATAGCGAATCGCGGTGATGTCATGTCCGGATCACAGCAAGCGTCTAACGGTCTAACTGGGTAAAAAACATGACAGAAGTTTTATTGTTTGTGAAACGGTCCAACCTGCCCCGCCATGCTGATGATGGTCTCGCTCTACGGAGGGCAGCGTGTTGAGTGTTGTCATGGCAACGCTGAACAATAAAGGCCAGCACTTACACACACAGAGAGAGACCCTTTAATTACAGAAACAAAGTATTTTTTACTCAGCTTCCACTCGGCTAAGTCTCCCTGACCGTGGGAGTGACGTCAACCCGCCGCCGCCGCTATAGAGTTACACAGCGCTCCCCGTGGGCCGAGTCTGTCCTTCATCTCTCACCCTGCTGGTGTGGTGTAGTTACCTTAACCCCGAGCCCTCCGCCCCCCCCCCGCCCGCCCCCCCTCCGCCCCTCTGTGCTCCCGTTGATTGACCCTCATCCAAGATGCATTGAATACCAATGTTCCCTCCAGCACTTAGCGTGCCCTTTACCCCCCTCATGAGGCGCCCGAGTTCCCACCGACCTCAGGCCATGCTTACTGAGCAGAGCCAACCGTATGCCAAGTAGCACACTGAGCGCACTCTCTCTTTCTCTCTGTCTCTCTCTCCCTCTCTCTCTCTCTCTCTCTCCCTCCACCTCTCTCTCTCTCTCTCTTTCCTCTTTCCCCCACTTCCTGGTTCGGGCCAACGCAATTCCCAGCAGGAGCAGTTGATGGAGCGCTGCCCTGGGACGAGGGCGAGAGCGAGGCAATGGGAAACACATGTCCGAGAAAACAGAGGAGGGGAGAGGCCGAGAGCCGCGTCGTGTCCCGCTCTGCTCCATACTGTTATTGTTCTTTAAGAGACTCCTATTTCTTAACAAATCGGCACGGACCTGATCTTATTTGTTTTGGTGTGGAATTAAATGTTCCTTGTCCTACCTCGAATACAGCAGCGTGGGAAGCAGATTTGACGCAGATCACATCATGCGACCCTCACGTATTAGAATGAAATGAAAACACATGTTGCGGTGCAGATGCAGCCGGTGTAGGAGTGCCTGAATTTTTACTGCATAATGGCCAAAGCGCTGCAGACTGGACTGGACTGGACTGGTGATTAGTTGGTTGAGAGAAAGTAGAGTTTGTCCTGAATAACACTCAAAACAAAAGAATTCCCTGCAGTGCTAATTAGGGTTAGACCAATATATCAGTTTGTCAATATATTGGCCATTTCACTTAAAACTGGATTTCGACCTGTCATGTCTGACAAACAGAATCATTCCAGTGTGGTGTGGCAGCCAAACCCACCGCAAAAAAAATGTTTAATTTGTATGGGTTGCAGTGGAGAGTTGTTGTGTCACATGATGGTTTAAATTAGTGGTTTTCAATCTTGTGCCATCGAGGCCTAAGAGTCTGCAGGTTTCCGTTTCAGCCAAACACTGCTGCAGCTGTTTGGGAAAGAAAAACCTGCAGACTGTTCGGCCTTGATGGCACAGGACTGACAACCACAGATCTAAAGGCAATTTTAGAGGCTTTTCCACCATTTTTTGAATGCTTTTTGGCAGGAAAATGGTGCATTTTTGAGGTATTGAATATTGGCACCAAATATCAACTATTGGCAGCTTCAATCAAAAACACCACTACTGGTATTTACCTTCAAAAACGCATATTGGTCGAAACCCTCGTGCTAATGCAGGATAGGTGCAGGATAAAGGAGGATTTCTGCAGCGGCTGCCACTGTTTCTATCTCTGAAAACAGAGCAGGACTCTCTAACCCTCTGCCCTTCTCTCTCAGGTTACTCCCGTAACTCGAACAGCGTGTCGCCCCGCGGCTACGTGCCCAGCTCCACGCCCCAGCAGTCCAACTACAACACCATCACGTCCACCATGAACGGCTACGGCGCGGGGATGACCAACCTGGGAGTCCCCGGCTCCCCCAGCTTCCTCAACGGCTCCACTGCCAACTCCCCCTACGCAAGTAAGTAGAAACCCGCTCCGCCTCAGAGGCAGTTACCATGAAGGATCGTTTCAAACGGGTCTCAAAGCACGATGCAATCTGTGAGGGCAATTTGTGCCACGAACTCTGATAGCAGAGCCAGGTTCCTGGAGGACAGGAAGACTTTACAGTGTTTCTGCTGTGCCGCACTGTCTGAGTAACCCACTGGTTTTAACATTTAAGTGTTTTCATTCCAAAAAACTGATGTATATTCATTTAGAGAATAATTTTATACCTGGTATACAAGATATATAAGACAATGCTTCAAAATTATGGATGATTCCATCTTTAGATATATTTATTTTCTTTAAGCAAAGGTGACAGATGATATTCACAAGTCATTTTATAGGAGTAAATGTAATTTCCTGAATGGCAGCTATCTTATTTTGGATTGAACCTCTTCGATGCACATGAGGTGTGTAGACACACGGCTGCAGCAGGTGCAGAAGAGAATAATAAAAGCAAAGCATTCCTGTTGAGACAAACTGACAACTTCAAGTCTATTGAAGCATCCCTCTTCCTCAAAGTCGGCCCTCTTGTGCCTCTGCCATTGAAACTTTCCACATTGCTCTGATTAGCATGCCTGGAGTCTGCGCTCCTGTTTGGAAGGCGCAGGTGTGTTTTGGAGTCTAGTAAAGTCTAACTGACCCTGAGGGAATGCTCTATTGTTTTGGCTACTGTATCAAAGAGCCAAGTCTCAGTGAGACTCGTTTAGAAGGTAGCGAGCTAAAACAACGTCTCCGTGCCAGTTGATGTTGCGGTCTCTGGCAACTAAACAAAAGGTGGGCTTACATCTCTCCTGGCTTAGCTCTACAGTTTTCGCCGCTGAGGGTTTTAATGTTGTGTGTCTGCCGAGGGGAGAGGTGTGGATTGAACACCGCCATGCATTGTTTCCAAGTCCTCATCTACTCTGACTGTCCCTTGTTCCATCCTCCTCATTCCTCCCCTCTACTAACCCCACTAACATCCTCATTGCATCGTTCATGCATTCATGCATTCATGCTCTGGGCCGAATCCATTAATATGAGCCGAAAAAAAAACAAAAAAAACATCTCATCCGTGATGTCAGGAGAACAAGCAAAGAATGGGAGGAAATCTGAGAGGAAAACGGCTGGGAAGCAGCGATCCAGAGCGACTGATAGTGTTTGGGTTGAAGGGAAAATCACATTTACATTCCCCCCTTCATTTACAGTTCCATTTTCAGTTGCTGTCCTTGAATCATTTACAGATATATACATGGGTAAAAATCTGTGGAATCTATTAAATAACATCAATAAGGATAAGCAGTCAGTCAGTTGTAGCACCAACTGGCACAAAAAAATCAGTTTTACTATCAGAATGGCATGAAGACATTTGACGAGAATGCTAGAGGCAAGAATGCTAGAAATGACGTGTTTAATCGACGTTTTGCAACGTTAATAGACACTGACTGTCCACATGGACGTGCACACACACTCTCACACACTCTCACACACACACACACACACATTTTTGTGGACATGGATGGCGGTTGCTGCTGCCTTCAGGACCAGGTTTGTGTTAAAGTGTAATTGTGGGCCTTCAAGTTATGGATCAACTTTGCCAGATATGCACCTGTTTGCTTGGAGCATGTTCCTCCAGACCTCGGCCCGTTCTGAGGCAGGGATCCATTCCCCCTCTTCCTCCTCCTCCTCCTCCACCTCCTCCTCTTCCTCCTCCTCCTCCCCTGCATGATTCACCTCATCTCCGTCCGATCACTCACCTCCTCTGTCTGTCTGCCTGCTTGTTACCGTCACCTCCTTCGGCCCTTTGGTAGGACGTCCCACCTCCTCCTAACCTCACTCCCTCCTCCTCTTCTTCTTCTTCTTCTTCTTCTTCTTCTTCTTCTTCCCTCTCCTCTTGCTCAAACACTTTATCCTCCTCTTCTTCAGCCCTTTCCCCCTCTTCCTCCACCCCTCTCTTTTCCACTGGACCCATAGGCCCTTATTCATTCTCTCCTGTCCATATGATTTCTGCAGTCAAACAGAAGAGCGCCTTCGCCCCTGTCGTGCGGCCACAGACCTCCCCGCCCCCCACCTGCACCACCACCAATGGCAGCAGCCTACAGGGTGAGCATCCCACCCCTTTCCTGCCTATCAACAACCCCGTCCATTGCTGTCTTGGTCCATGTCCGATCCGGGCACAAACTAGAGAGACGTACAGCGTCAGAGTAATGCTAGAATTTGGTTGTTTTTTTGTTTTCGGGTACGACTGGTTTGAAGGTGAAAGTTGATCCATAACTTCTGGCACTTTTTGGGAAGCTGATTCTATAATTTAAAGGAATTTTAACATTAATGTTTGCAGATATTTCACTTTTTATCCACGTTAGTTTCCTAAGTTCCCAAGATTCCTAGCCAATGAGTCAAGCCCTCTTGGTTTAACACTAGAAAGGCCAATGGATTTTGGGGGCCAAAGAAAAGACAAACAAGCCATCAAATGGAGCGGGTGAAAATGATTATAAACAGTATTTTCATAATTCATCTAACAACACTGGTTTGTACAGTAAGTGGGTCACAGAGGGACATTTCAAAACCTGAGATATTTCAATGCCAAAATTCAAAACAGTTAACTTGACAGTGGCTTTCTAGTATTAATGCATTCTGACTTCCAGCACTGATTCATAAATATGCGTCACTGTAGCAGCTACTGGAACACTGCAGTCGAGGGGAACACTTTACAATGAGGTTCACTAAGTTAAGGGTTAGTTAATGCTTAGTAAGGGTTTGTTAATGCTTAATAAAGGTTAGTTAATGCTTAATAAGTATTAACTAACCCTTAATTAACAGTTAACTAATTTGTAATTTACTAATGGTGTTCATGTTAACTAAGGCATTAATTTATACATTATTTAATAGTTTATAAAGATGACTATTAAATAATGTATAAATTAATACCTTAGTTAACATGAACACCATTAGTTAATTAAGGGTTAGTTAATGCTTAACTAACCCTTAATTAATGTACCCTTATTGTAAAGTGTTACCCAGTCGGTAAATAAAAGCTTGCATGACAGGGAAAGTAACTTGGTTTTTTTGTTTGTGTCTCTGTTGAATTCCAGCCATGGCAGGTCTTATAGTCCCACCCATGTGAAGAGGATTTCCCAGCCAGATACCGTCAGCCCCCCCCGCCCCCCACCCCCCACCACCACCCCTCCGCCCCCCCAACCGCAGCGGTGGTGGCCGCCGGCCCGCTGGACCTCCACAACAGCAGCATAAATCCATCTCACCCACCCTCCGGCCGACCAACCCCCTCTGACCCGCCATCCATCACTGCGCAAGAAGAGAATCCAAGTTCCAGGCAAACTTTTCCTATTGTTCAATTATGTTTCTGTCAGCTGACCGTATCGCCATATCTCCATCTGGACTTGAGTGTTATTCCCATTCCTGTATACGCTGGAGGCCATTGTAGAAGTCCTCCTTTCATGCATTTATCCTGCATCTACCTATCTGCAGACAGTTCCTTCCAAATTACTATATCGCAACAACAAACTTCATTTTTCCACACAGTTCCTCTTTTGGGACGGAGCGAAAGTGCAGCAGTAGTTCGACTTCTACAATGGCTCCATCTGTAGGCGGCATTCCCACGGAGGAGGTTAGCCGATCAGGAGAGCTAGCAATGTGAATACTAAACTGTGGTTAGGCGGGCAGGTGTCTACAGTACTACTTATTGTGTTAGTATTGTGCCGAGTTATTACCGAGGCTTGTTTGCATGACTTGAGTCTCTGGAGACCGGACCGAAGAGTCGGTCTCCGGTCGATGTACCACTGTGAGTCGGGACGGGGCGGCGGGAGGCGACGTGTCCACCAGGAACTTCTTATCCTGTTTGTTTTCAATGGAAAGGACGAGACGTTTTTTTTTCTTAGAGCTTACATCACAGTCTCATTAGAATTTCGTCAAATGAGCACGAACTCTGAAACGCAGATTTCAGACAGTGTAGCGGACACAAATTAGTTGAAGATTTACGTTCCGCCTCCATGAAAGGATTATGTGACGATGGCAGGGATTGGATTATGTGTTTAGGCAACAACTTTGGTTAAGGTTAGGTTAAGGTTTTGGTCATGTTTTAATAGGGTTAGGGTTAGGGTTAGGGTTAAACATGAAAACTTCACTCAGAATAGAAAACTTGTTATCATGAGTTGGGAATTGAACCTGGGTCATCGATCATCCGCCCCCCCCCGACCTCCACACTGCGCTATTTCAATGTCAAACTACTTTGTGTTTCTAGTCCTGTCTCCTCCACCTAATCCTTTCCTGCTGGGAAACTGTACTTCTCTCACTTTTCCTGCACGGAGCTCATATTTGCATTTTAAGACATCGGGCTCATTTCGCGAAATCTCAGGAGACCAGGCTCGACCTTAGCATGTTTTTAGCACTCACAGCGCTGAGTGCTAGAAGTTAAAAATATTTCAGCTATTAGCAGCAGAGCGCTGCGTCCCTCAGAAGGGTTTTCAGCCGTCACTCAGCAGCAGCTACGACCAGCGCCGCCTCAAACATCTGCTTAGCGCTGCTAGCTAAAACAGAAAGGCCCGGTGGACACAGAACCTGAGGCAACAGGAGGTGGAACGAGTCCAGAAACCAGGAAAATCAAACTCTTTCTCTCTTTCAAACTAAGGAACGCCGTCAAACGGTTCCAAATTTGATGGGTTGTCAATCAGAAAACCCCCACCGCAATCTCTAGAGAAACAGGCTCCTTAAAGACCATTGATATCAAATATCACAGTCTTCTAGCATTTTCCTTTGTGTACCATAGCTTTTAACGATGTGCGTGTCTATCATATTTTAAAGGAGGAAAATGCAGTAATTTTCTAAGCTAATGAAAGAATTAACAAACGTTCTGCCGAGGAGAGAAGAGCAAATGTTATACTAACATTTGTCTGTTATCTGAATAACGTCAGGGCAGCCCAAGGTTTTGAGGGTTTCTTTTTCTTTCTTTTTTTTTTTTTTTTTGGATGTCTACCATTTTTGAAATACAGTACAATAGTTCTATTTCCGGGTGTGTTGAGTGGTAGATTTTAACCAGAAAAGCTTGCAGCAGTTTTAATCACATTTAGGTACCAGATTTCTTGTTATTCTTCTGATTGTGCTTATTTTATATGTATTTATAAAGTATGTTTTGGGAATTCCTTTTGTGATTTAGGCCTGAATGATAGTCTCAAATATATATGTAAACACATTTGATGTCTTAATACCTTTTAGATATTGTAAAAAGAGTGAACAAGTGAGAGGAATAACCCTTTTGTAAAAACAAAAAAGTCACGACATGGTCACCCTGTTTTTGACAGCAGGATATACGCTCCATCACTTTTGTATAAAAATGCTTTTCCGATACTATATTTAACTTTTTGTAAACAGCATTTGTGTTTCCCCTGGTTCTTCTTGTCCTTTGTGTATTATTGTGAAATGTATAATCATGGTTATTTCTTAATGCACTATTTTTGTTGGGGCACTTAATAAGAGCAATGCATCTTAGCAAACAAGGAGAAAAAAAAAGCTAAAAGAAAAAAAAAGAAAAGAGTAAAGCTAGAACGATATGCACCAATATGTTTTTCCGCCATTCTGAAATGGCAAAATCCTTGTCATGTGAATTTTTATATTTCAGAAGCTTATAACGTCATGATATTCCATCACTCTTTATTTTTTTTTGATCAAGCATATCCATTGGTTTCGGTGTTTAGAATATAATATTTTATCCATCTTAATATTAGACCCGATCCTAGTCTTTGTGTTTTTGGTGAGAATGATTGTACAATAAAACAGGCGTCTGTGCAAATCATGGCAGCAGAATTTAAAACCACTCAAAATGTTTGGGTCACTGATCTCAAGGAACCTTCCATCGATGTTAGTGTTGTTGTTGATGGTGCTGTTATCGTTGTTGCACACAATCTGTATCATTTACTTATGCAATTGTTTTACTGTTCCGTAATGCAAGCTCGTCTTCCACATTCCAGTGGAAAGGTTTGGAAAATTAAAAGAACAAAAAGTCATATTCGATGCCTTACAATTGACCATGCTTCAACACAAAGTCTTCTCTTTTTTAAAAATTTGATGAAGTGACATTTCAGTTCTGCAGTCGGTATCATTTTGTTTGAGTTTGTGATTTGATTCGTTAGGTGTTTCGCTCCATGGCAAGCCTTCCTCCAGTCAAACTGCTACGATTCTTCCCAGAGCGATCCCTTGATATTTTGATATTTATATGCTTCCCTTCCCGCACCGGACATTTGTCACATTAGAGGAAACATTTGTCCCTCAGGTTCCCTAAAGAGTCTTGTTTGCATTATCAGCACTCCTCATTGAACTCAATGGGAACGGTTAGCGGCTTCCTTTTGGCCAGTGATGCCCGTTGGTGTCAATGAGAAACTTAAGGACTATTGTAGAAACTTTTTCTAGACTGTGGCAAGTGTCTGCTGAAGGAAAGAGGAGTCAAGTAAAATTCAAAATGTCATCGTATTCCTTTAATTCCTGAAAATAAATGATCCTGAAGCTCCTTGAATCCCCCGTTTGAGAAGGGGAGCAAAGGACCGGAGGGCAGGAATCGAAGTCGGGACCGATTGAACCTTTTGAATTTATGCAAACGCAGCGGGATTGACGCGAATCTCCGATCGCCGAGCGGCATCACCCCGGCCGCCGTGATGCGGGCCCGTGGGTGAACATCTGTCACGCGTCTTTGGAAAAGCCATTTTTTCAATTACGAGAAATGAAACCCAGCTTGTAGAGTGCACTTGCACACCTTGCAAAAACATCTGAGTTCAATATCATGGCTCCATAAACCCATTTCCAGTGAAAACATGAGCGCAGGCCCTCGCAGTGAAAGCTTGGCTGACTTTCCCCGGCCCTCCGCCTCACATTCCCCCCCCCCTCCCCCTTCCTCCCTCCCTCCCTCCCTCCCTCATATCCATTCCATCCTCATCCAGTTTTCAAATAGCTTGCGAAAATATTTTTGTCATAGTTGTAGAAAGCTTGCTTTTGCCGCCCTGGTTTTCAGCAGAGGTTTTAAAAACTGCAAAGTATACTTTTTTCAATGTTTAATTCAATGTGAAAAAGGGGAGAGGTACTGCATCTTTGTGAAATATGAAATATATCATCAAAGTATATCAAAGCACAATGTTTAATTAATGTCTTTAGAATACAAACGGGGCGACGTCCCCATGGTTTTTCTTTTCCTGTCTTTGGCCATGCTGTAAATAGATGCATGTTTTTTTTCCTGTGATCCAGTGCTTTTTGTACAGAAACAGTCTAATAAAGATTACATTTGGCTTGACACTCCTGACGCTCTCTCTCACTTTTTTTTTTTTTTTGTGATGTTTTTGTAAAGTTAGAAAATCCATATCAGCGATCATTTGCTCCTTAGAGGCTCACAGATTTATGTCCTGTATGCTTTTGTCTGTTTGCTATGTGTGGGTCAGCGGTAATCAGGCCAATCCCAGTATTTTTTTTTATTTTTTTTTAAACAAAAACTCAGATGAAAAACCGTGAAACATCATCCTTCCAAAACCTCAAACTTCTGGACCGCCGTGCTTTCCAACGCTCGTCCATCTACGAGATATATTTTCGAAACGGCCTCCAAAGATTACAGTTAATGATGAAAATCTTGGCACGGAAGTCCTGAAAAAAAGCTCCTCCAGTGACATTTTGACCAGAGCTGATCTGAATCAATCACCGCAGCTCCGAGCCAAAGGCAGCGATCCCTCATCCACAGCAGGTAGAAACATCAGCTCGGCTAAAACAGAAAAAAAATACTATTACTTTAGATGAAGTGGAAGGTTTCTATAGAGGGGATGGATTTCCTAAGTGTGTTATGACATTGGACAGACATGGATCCCGGTGTGAATGTACAAACTAAACTTAAATGAAAAAGGCAGTTTCAGGATGTTGTGAGTTCAGGAACGGGATTTTTCTCGTTTACACAAGGCTGCATTTATATTTATACTTTTTTATTGTCATCATATCATTTCGTACATCTTACCCATGTTATATAGCCTATGTAGTGATGCCAAATTTTTTTTTTATGACATACATAAATGACGTGAGTAGGTGTGTCACCCAGTGATACATCATAATAACAATCAATCAATATGACAATAAATCAAGATAAATAATGACATTATTTACAGTACAGGTTTAAATTATTACAGTATGTTGTGTTTTGTTCAGTCAAGCAGTGATGCAGCTCTAGCTTCTCACTCTCTACAGTAGCTTCTCACTACTGTAAGTTACTTTATGGTGAGAGAGACACAAAAAGTTTCCTTTAACGGGGCGATAAGTGAGTTTAAAGCGCAGGTCAGCTGAGGTCTTTATCAGCCTGGAGTCTGCTTTCCATCCACAGCAGTCAGCGATCTGCGAGCTGGCAGCCGAACCCGCCCAGGTTCAGTTATAGGAACAATTAACTTTCGCTCCATCGTCAGCACCGGCCTTGATGAGTTGTGAAGTCTCTTTCTGGAAGACGCGGCGCTCGTTAGCGAGGCCTTCGCCCCGAGGCTCGGAGCGAAGCCCAAAGAAAACCTTCTCCCAGAACCGAGCCGCTCCCTCCCTCAGGCTGCAGCTCCGCGGCCAAGGAACATCTGAGCGCTGCCAAGCGCGGGCGGAAGCGGCGCGGCCCGGGTCGTATAAAGATGGCCGACTTCCCACAAGAAGCGGTGGGTCACACGGAGAAGGAAGCCGTTAACAGGTTTGACATATTTTGAGCGATCGCTCAATAACGCACGATCAGGATTTCCTCTGGAAGGATTTCATGGAAAAAGGTTTTGACTGGAAGAGAAGCTGCTGAGCCGACCGTTCTGCAGCCTCGCCCCGAAAAACACACAACACACACACAGGCTGAGGGTCACAGGTGTTCAGCTGATGCTCAATCAGTCAATCAATCAATCAATCAATCAGTCAAGCTTTATTTATGTAGCACATTTTCTGCAAACAAATGCAATGCAATGCACTTCACATTAAAATAGTAAAAATCGAATAATATACAGTTAAGAATACATACAAATAAAGAATAAAATAATAAAATAAAGTAGTATATAGTGGAAGCAATAAAACAAAGTGCAAGAAACTTAGAGTGAAGGAGGAGACAAAGTCAAATCAAGTCAAATATCAGTTCTAAGAAAAAGGCTAAACAAGTCTGTCTTAAACTGTTTCAAACTGTTCATACTGTCAATACAGTACAGTGTCTTTTTAACATGTGAACAACCCCCAACACCCCAAACTAAAAAGTTCAGTAAGGTGAAACTAATTATGAGACTGTTGGAGCCTTTTCACACCTGGCAGTAATGTGTGTTATCCAAACTCACACAGGGATTTGGAAATAGAAAAAAAAAACTTCTAAAATGCCAAAGGAGAGAAAGAAAAGGTTGAAGGAGGTTCAGCTTTCAGTAACGCAGGAACGGAGCGTTACTGGGATTAGGAACTGTCAGTGGTGGAAAGTAACTAAGTACATTTACTCAAGTACTGTACTTAAGTACAATTTTGACGTACTTATACTTTACTTGAGTATTTCCATTTTATGCTACTTTGTACTTACACTCCACTACATTTTACAGGGAAATATTGTACTTTTTACTCCACTACATTTATTTCACAGCTATAGTTACTAGTTACTTTTCAGATCAATATTTTATATTTAAAACATTTGATCATCTTTATAAAATAACTATAAAATAGCATTGTACCCAAAAGTATAGCTAAATTGTTCAGATTAGCTTCACATTGACAACTTTAAAATGCTGCTTACATGTACATGTATGTCAATAAATCAGTATTAATATTCAAATAATTTATGAAAAATATAACTCTCTAAATGGGGACAGTTTGCATAATGAGTACGTTTACTTTGATACTCTAAGTACATTTTGCTGCCAATACTTATGTACTTTTACTTAAGTAAGATTTTGAATGCAGGACTTTTACTTGTAATGGAGTATCTTTACATTGTTGTATTGATACTTTTACTGAAGTAAAAGATCTCAGTACTTCTTCCTCCACTGGGAACTGTGATGGAATTACTGAATTAGAAATTGTAATCCCTTACACTACTGTTACTGAAAACAGTAATCACTTTACAGAGTAACACATTGCCGCCCAGCACTGACTGTCAGGATCCTGCTGGACGGGGAACAAGTGAGACAAAGTGTTTACTGTCAGATTTAAAGAGGTAAATATTACCAAAAGGAAGTGACATACGTGACATAAAAACAGAAATAGAACTCAGATGTCAGTGTGTATTTTAACATGTTTTAATGCCAGCTGTAAATACAATCCAGATCCAGAACCAGGACCGGGAAACAAGACACATGTTCATGCCAGGTGTAAAGAGGCTCTTGGACTCGGTGAAAACCAGCTGCCAAGTCTGAGCAGAGGACCGGGAGAGAAAACCAAACCTGACCCGAGCAGCTCCGGGTTTTCATAGCTCACATAGCAGAGAGCCTGATGTTTTGGCCTGGAGAATTGTTGAAATAGCTTCTAATCAGTCAGAGGAGGAGGAAGAAGAGGAGGAGGAGGGGGAGGAGGAGGAGGGAGAGGAGAAGGAGGGAGAAGAGGAGGAGGAGGAGGAGGGGAGGAGGTGGAGGAGGAGGGGAGAGGAGGGAGAGGAGGAGGAGGAGGGACAGGAGGAGGTGGAGGAGAGAGAGGAGGAGGAGGAGGAGGAGAGGGAGGAGGAACATAAGCAGGAGGAGGAGGAGGAGGAGGGACAGGAGGAGGTGGCACGGAGTGAGTCCAGGTGTGTTTGTTTTGGGCGAGCAGTGGAATGGAATGGAGCCGGAGTTAAGTGACATTATGTCACTCCGGCGCTCCATACATCTGCGCTTTTAAATGGTGAAGAATTAGACCATTTCCTGTGTGGTGATGATGTCATTCTGATACGACTGCAGGCCTAGTTTTGGGGCTGTGTGTGTGTGTGTGTGTGTGTGTGTGTGGTGGGGGGAGGGGGGGGGAGGTTATTATAAAACAGCACTCAGGACTGACGGGGGGACTGTAAGTCATCTCACACAGGAAGTGCCTCGGGCCCCGGGCCCTCGCGATGACACCGGAGCCGCCGCCAGCCCGGCCCGGCCCTGGCCCAGCCTGGCCCCGGCCTGGCCCCGGCCCCGGCCCCGGCGCTCTGGAGGAAGGTATGTAAATCACTCGTCCAAAGGTTCACGCTCGCCAGCCGTGTTTCCTGGGAAGGCCGAGGATCCTGGACCAGATCTGGAAATATGATGTCGGCCCATCGAAACCATGTGTTGCTCAACCTCGGCTCTGTCAATAAAGAGCGCATATTTGGGAGCGGGGGTCAGCGGTTTCCTCATCGTTTGGGAGCGGAGCTGGAAAGGCTGAGCTGGCGACGGAGCAGGAGGAGGAGGAGGAGGAGGAGGAGGAGGAGGGAGGAGGGAGGGAGTGGCGGTTTCTCCCAGAGTTCAGCGGGACGCGGCGACAAAGTGACAAAGCTCACACAGCAGAGAGGCTGATGTTTTGGCCCGGAGAACTGTTGAAATAACTTCTAATCAGTCAGAGGAAGAGGAGGAGGAGGAGGAGGGAGGGAGGGAGGGAGGGGGGAGAGGAAGAGGAGGAGGAGGAGGGAGAGGAGAAGGATGGAGAGGAGGAGGGAGGAGGAGGAGGAGTAGGTGGAGGAGGAGGGAGGGAGGGAGGAAGAGGAAGAGGAGGAGGAGGAGGAGGGAGAGGAGAAGGATGGAGAGGAGGAGGAGGAGGAGTAGGTGGGGAGGGAGGGGGAGGAGGAGGAGGTGGAGGGGGGGAGGAGGAGGAGGAAGAGGAAGAGGAGGAGTGGCAGTTTCTCCGCCGCTCCTCCTCTTCCTCCTCCTCCTCCTCTTCGAGTTCAGCAGGACGCTGTGACAAAGTGACAAAACAAAGTGTGTTCAGAGTCAGCGGAGGTTTGGACCGGCCTCACTGACCGGTCTGATGGGGTTCAGCTTCAGGTTCAGATCCAGATTCAGATTCAGATTCAGCTTCAGCTTCGGGTCTGGAGGCGGCCGGTCACTCGCTTTGATCGCCCCGCTCTGCCCCGCCCCCTCAGGACGGCGGGACGGCGGCTTTATGATTTTTCGGTGGACGCTCGTATCGAATAATAAATCAGAGCGAAGTCAACATCAGGAAATGTACTGGATTCATTTACAGTATTTTAAAGAGAGCAACTATTTATTATCTCATAAATGATGATTTTTTTTTTTTCGCCGCATGGTAAATCAGTTCTGTTTTTAAGGCGAATGACATCTGTGCCACTATCACACACACACACACACACATTCTCTCTCTCACACACACACACACACACACACTCTCTCTCTCACACACACACACACACACACACACACATACATCATACATTTACATGTCTTGACAGGCCTGACAAGCGTTACTTGATCATTCTCAGTGTTCGTCAGGTTCAACTGTGTTGGTTTCACAGCTTAAGTGAATCCAGGAGAAGCTGTCAGTCAAAAGCCTTTTCATAATTGAGTTCAATTTCCGTAGCTGCAAAAAGAGATGTTTCTTACAAAGTGTGTGTGTGTGTGTGTGTGTGTGTGTGTGTGTCTAACCCTTCACTATATAATGTCTTGTGTCTGACATCATTGTTCACTCTGCCACCCGCAGCTTCACCCCTTTCAGTCCCACATCACTCCTCCTGTATTAGAGGCTCAGTCTGCAGCGTTGCGCCCCCTGCTGCAACACTGCTGCCCATGCTGCTGGCTTTGTTTATGTAGTGATTTATTATTAAAGATATGTTTTTCACTCTGCGATTCGATTTCTGAGCTTTCGGTGCAGTGACTGACAGGATCTGTTAGCTAAACAGGAGTCTGACATGGATTTGGGGATAAGATAGAAAAGATTTATTTTTCTATTTATTTTTTATTTAAGCAGGTTAGTCCCATGTTGGCCGAGAAAGCAGCAACATGACAAACAGAAAGGCTGCAGACCGACAACTTGCAACATATATACAGTATACGTATATATGTGTATAAATATATATGTAACGTTAAAATAAAATGAAAATTACATAAAAGAAAGAGCAAGGTAAAATCTTCTGTATGAGCTTTCCAAAAGACGATAATCCAATATAAAACCAGCAGGTTCATGGGGTCAAACATTTAAATTTTGACTTAATAACATTTTTTGAATAAAGCAAAGCCAGATTCTTATGAGTAAAGCAGCTGTATTTTGAGTTCTAACTGCCTAAGAAAAAAAACTCTAAAAAGGCTTGTTGTGTTTTTTCGTCCCTCAGCCTCACTGTGGTGTTTCTGCTCTGTTCTTCCCACAGATCGCCTGTCAATCAAACAGTGTGGGGGCGGAGCTTGGATTTCCTGTTGCATGCAATTTGAGTTTCTCTTCTTCTGCTGATTCCAAACCAACCAGAAACGATCACTGTTGAGTAATTTATTTAGATGAAAACACATTATTACTTTAATATGTGAGTCAGTAATCTTTGGCCATTATGCTGAGCTGCTGCTGAGCCCCCCCCCCCCCCCACCCCCACCCCGCCCACCCAACCCCCCACCCTCACACACACACACACACACACACGTCCAGGTAGGGAACCCAACCTTATAAATATGGAGGCGAGCCTAGGGAGCACTCTGCCTCTACAGAAACACCCCCACCCCACCCCACACCCCCACCCCCTCTTCACACACACACACACACACACACCCCTCCTCCATCAAACACACCATCAGATCCAGTCCCTCTTCAGCAGTTTCCCAGGAACAGTGTTCAGTTTGTGTAGGAATACAGAAAACCTCTCTATGTTTTGTTTTGCCCCCCCCTCCTCTCGCCCCCCCGCCCCCCCCCATCACCTCAGTAGATGTTTCGGGGTCTTGTGGACGACGAGGCGAAGCTCCGCAGTCCTACACTTTACACCTGTTTCCCTTCTTCATCTGTCTTCATTTTTCTGGAGGAGGCAGGATGTTTGGCTTGGCTGCGACCTACACCATGACTTAATCCCTGGGTGCTATTGTTAAATTTTTCGAGCAAAAAAATAATGAAAACCAAATGCGGCGTGGGACCCCGTTTTGGGTTTCAGGGCCTGCACTTTAACAATGTTACGTTTCCAGCACGTCGAGGCCAAATAATTCACTTATGTTTCCCTTGTAATATTATGCCAAACATGAGATCTTTACTTTGTCAAATCTGGTAAGTATCAAACCAACTGTATCAATAGGAAAACAGTTTTAATAAGCATTCCCAGGCGAGCGGCGAGGAACACCTCTCACCTGGAAGCTATTAAAGCCGACAGGAAATGGAGGCAGAGATCGAGTGCTTCCCAATAATGTGTGTCCCCCTGGAGAGGGGAAATATGTAGATTCATCATAAAACATATCTGAGAGGTTGGACTGTAACAGAGGAGAGAAAATCAGCAAAGACAGCTGGGCACCTCCAGCCCTCCAAGATAATATCACACAAACATCTGTGGACGCAGCGTTCGGATCGCGTTTCATCGCTCACGTCGTCCCGTCCCTCCTGATAGTCAGAATGTAAACACGTTCTCCAGATGGACGCTCGTTTTTGTTGGCAGTTTGGCAGCGTCTCAGTAATATTTGGCCTTTTGACTGATAGATTTAGCCCGCATCCATCAGATTACCGTCCATTAAAGTCGATCCGCGGCGGGCGAGGCGAATCTTCGAGCGAGAGCGAAGACTCTCCTCTCCATTGAAATTCCTGAAGCGGCGCGATCATCATCACGACGGTCTCAAAGGCCGAAATCAGTGTTAATAAATCAATCCCCGGCCTGGGTGTGCTCTCCATCGCTCCCTCAGCTGCTTGCTAAACAAATGGATTCAGCATGTTTAATGAGGCTGGGGGAGGTAGAGGTAACTAATACCTTTAATGATCTCAGCAGACCAAAAAACATTGGCACCTGCCAAGAGAAGGGAAGCCCCGGTCCAAGTCGGGGGAAAAGCGGTTTGGACGGCGGTGCCGGGGGCCGACGGCGGGGCGAACGTCTCTGGAAGCGCGGCAGATTTACGGGCCGAGCGCCGCGGAGACGATCCCGCTCACGGAAAGGCCATGAATTCACAGAGCGATCGAACGCGCCGCACACCGACAACAGAGACGGCACCGGGTAGTTAATGTTTCAGCAGGTGGAGTCTGGGTAATGGGAGGTGATGACACGGGCAGATGATGAGTCACGAGCAGGAAATCCCCTTCGCTTTGTTTCGGCGCTCTGCTTTCAAGGAACACGGAGACCTTCGGCTGTAAAGCTGCAGCGCTCCCGGCTCCGCTCGCTGTGTGTTTGTGTGATTTGGAGCTGGATCGTAACTCAAGCGTTTTAGCTGGAGTTTAAAAATAAAAGCAGAGAGTAAACATAAAGTCAGTTTTATTCAGGTGGGTGTTGACATATACAGATGTAACAACTGTAGAAATCTGCACTTTGGCTCCGTCCCCAAGAGGAAATGTTTGGAAAAATCAAGTTTTGTTCTCTTTTCAGCTGCTGGAAGAGACATTAGAGATTTGTGTTACAAAATTGGCAACGCAGTCTCAAAATTTTGTGAAATACATGTTGTGGACGTCAATAGTGTGAAGATGACATTCCTCCACCATGAAAAGATTATGTGAAAATAGCAGGAATTTGACACCATTTTCACCTGCTGGTCAGCTAACAGTAAAACAACTTTGGTTAAAGCTACACTAAGTGATTTTCTGACCACTAGAGGGCGACAGAAACCACAACACATTTTGTAAACACACACAGGAAAGCCACTGGGCGACGGAAGGCCTTAAGGACAAACCGTGCATAAAGGCTAACGGCTAAAATAAACGTACCTACGTACCTAAATATCTCCGTCGAGAGGAGCTTCGATTCGGTCTGACTGACAACAAGCTTTAGAAAAGAGGTGAAAGTTTGTTTATATCATTACTTCTCACGGAAATCTCCATGTAGCACACGTTAATGTCAGGACTGGTTACAGGGTCTGAAATCGCTTATTGCAGGTTTAAGGTGAGGTGAAGGTTTTGGTTAAATAAGCAAAAAGATCAGGTTCCTGTAGTAAAGGATTCTGGTCCAACAGCAGGAATTGTTCTGGACATTTTCACCTGTTGGTCACATGAAAAGGTTAGCTAACGCTTCAGTTTAGCAGCTAAAACGGTTAGCTTCAGGTTAGCTTCAGGTTACAACTTGTTCTTCTAGTCCCGTCTCCTCCAGCTGATCCTTTCTGCTTGGAAACACATTTCTACCACTGCTACTACACAGAGTGAGTTATTTGCATTTTACAACATCGTGCTCATTTCACAAAATGTCCTGACACGAGGCTGAAACTGGTTCTTCTGGATCGCATTCAAGAACGAATTGTCTTCATCTGTAATGCAGGAAAGATGCAGGGGAAATGCATGCGGGTGGCTTCTGCAATGGCTACCACCGAATATAGCACTATAGATTCAGGATAAATGCATGGAGGAGGAATGAACTACCAGTATATACAGTATTTATCTACTGTACCTGAACATGAAACCCTCTACTTGGTTTTCCCTCGACAGAAACAACTGAAACTAGGAAACGGAGCCGTCCTTAGCGGCGCCATTAATAACAATCAATACTCTTTGTTCAGCAGCAGAGCTCGAGTCCGTCCTCTGCTGTTCATATTAAACGAACTATCGGGTCTTTGGGGGTAAAAGTGTTTGTTTTGAAATGATTACGCTCAAGTGGGTGACGTGCGGGAAGAATGGCGTGTAGGTAGGGGATGGAGATGGGAGCGTTCGCACCAGAGAGTCTGCCCGAGCTTCCTAAGATGTCTCGAGAGAACGGACAATTATGTGCAGAGGCTAAAGCAACAGCTATGGAGGGCACAAATGGATTCTGGGGGCAACTGGCTCCTGTCCATTATCCACTCAAACACGACCTCTCCAAAGAATCTTGCTCTGTGTAAGTAGTTGTTTGGATAATACGGCCATCGAGATCATGTAAAAGACTCATCGTTCTGTGCCGCCGGCTTTCCATTACCGCCTGCAGACCGACAACAGGTGATCTCCTTCAACGCCGAGCGCCGTTTTCCGCAGCGCATACTGAACATCTTCCATGGGGAATAGCAATGGATGGCTGGGGTTTTAACCTGTTGTGCTGCAACGTACGGATATGTGGACACATTACCTTTAATGCGGCACTCCATACGGCCCGAGGGAAAGTCCTGGGTGCGTCTGTAAAAAGCGGCGGTGAGTTTCTGTACGTTTCTGAGCGGCACCCCCGGCCCTCGCTGCTCTCAGCTTCGGCAGCGGAGTCATTCCTATGTTCCCAGGGTCCTATGTTCCCAGGGTCCTATGTTCCCCAGATTTATATGGCACACAATGGGAACATGACAAAGGGTCCTATGTTCCCTGGGTCCTATGTTCCCCAGATTTATATGGCACACAATGGGAACATGACAAAGGGTCCTATGTTCCCAGGGTCCTATGTTCCCCAGATTTATATGGCACACAATGGGAACATGATAAAGGGTCCTATGTTCCCAGGGTCCTATGTTCCCAGGGTCCTATGTTCCCCAGATTTATATGGCACATAATGGGAACATGACAAAGGGTCCTATGTTCCCAGGGTCCTATGTTCCCCAGATTTATATGGCACACAATGGGAACATGACAAAGGGTCCTATGCTCCCAGGGTCCTATGTTCCCCAGATTTATATGGCACACAATGGGAACATGATAAAGGGTCCTATGTTCCCAGGGTCCTATGTTCCCAGGGTCCTATGTTCCCCAGATTTATATGGCACATGATGGGAACATGACAAAGGGTCCTATGTTCCCAGGGTCCTATGTTCCCCAGATTTATATGGCACACAATGGGAACATGACAAAGGGTCCTATGTTCCCAGGGTCCTATGTTCCCCAGATTTATATGGCACACAATGGGAACATGACAAAGGGTCCTATGTTCCCAGGGTCCTATGTAACCAAGGTCCTATGTTCCCAAGGTCCTATGTTCCCAGGGTCCTATGTTCCCAGGGTCCTATGTTCCCAAGGTCCTATGTTCCCAGGGTCCTATGTTCCCCAGATTTATATGGCACACAATGGGAACATGACAAAGGGTCCTATGTTCCCAGGGTCCTATGTTCCCCAGATTTATATGGCACACAATGGGAACATGACAAAGGGTCCTATGTTCCCAGGGTCCTATGTAACCAAGGTCCTATGTTCCCAAGGTCCTATGTTCCCAGGGTCCTATGTTCCCAGGGTCCTATGTTCCCAAGGTCCTATGTTCCCAGGGTCCTATGTTCCCCAGATTTATATGGCACACAATGGGAACATGACAAAGGGTCCTATGTTCCCAAGGTCCTATGTTCCCAGGGTCCTATGTTCCCCAGATTTATATGGCACACAATGGGAACATGACAAAGGGTCCTATGTTCCCAGGGTCCTATGTTCCCAAGGTCCTATGTTCCCAGGGTCCTATGTTCCCCAGACTTATATGGCACACAATGGGAACATGACAAAGGGTCCTATGTTCCCAGGGTCCTATGTTCCCAGGGTCCTATGTTCCCCAGATTTATATGGCACATAATGGGAACATGACAAAGGGTCCTATGTTCCCAGGGTCCTATGTTCCCCAGTTCTAGGGTTAGGGTTAGAGACCTTCAAAATCAAATAAAATGATAACCATTGGTTTTGTTGTGTTTATATAGCTGTTTTGAAGCCTTGTTCCAATAAAAAAAAAACTGGATAATATTTATGAAATATTTTAACATGAAACGGGTCAAATAGGAGGGTTAATGTGTGTTAACAGAATATTGAACTGGGGAACATAGGACCCTGGGAACATAGATACGCTCCCTCGGCAGCAGCTCGAACACGTTAGCTAAACGAAACTGACGGGGGAGGAATTTTTGCCCAAAAACCCACAGAGTTTCCAAACGTTACCTCATCACGAGAAGAAATGAGGAAGTGTTGCTTTAGTTTAAGAGATGCGAGGCAGAGGAAGGTTGCATCAGAGACGAAGCTCCGGATGTATAGCTGCATAGATTTACACCACATCGGATAGTTTTTTTTTACAAGAGCGTTGATGTAGATTCAAGCATCCCAATTCACACAGTACCGTATAAATATTTACCTACGGTGCATCTGAATTCCATCTGTCCACCACTGGTGCTGCCCTTATATATTTCCCACTGGGAACTGTGAAGATGTAGCAGAGATCCGGGCTGACCGAGACTCTTATTAAAACAATGAAGCTCATAATTATCCTGGAATTCCAAAGCAGTGCTATAGTCATAATGAGGCCACACAGGAGCCGGCTTATAAAGAATGAATGTAATAAATAAGCCATTAGATGGGCAGTAAAAGAGGAGGAAATAAAAAAAAAAAGACAACAACGCTGAAATGAGTTCAGACAGGTCTTGTTGCCTCTTGATGAGCACTTAGAGAAGTTTCTATTCTAGACCTTCCTCGCTATTGGTATGCAGTTTACAGCCGAGGAAAACCTGTGTTAAGAATGAGAAGAATCAAGTTCATACCTGTAGTGCAGAAGGAAAGCCTGCAGCGCACATCGAAAAAATCCCGTTGTTGCACAATAACCATCGCTGTTGATTTACATTTTGTTTTCTCATGTGCCTCTGCGTTTGCATTGATATCATTATTTTGAACTAACAGGGAATACTGATAAGATGGTAAACTGTTTTCTCTGATAAACAATTTTAAATATTTGTCTTCACCCACCAAAGAGACTCCGCAGTCCCTCGCTGTTGCTGTTTATTATTTATCAAGAACATGAAGCCCCAGCAGAGCGAACAGGAGCCGGCTCCCCGTCAAATCCAACAGGCCTTCACAACTCCATCAAGGCTGGCAGTGGAAATTGTCCTTTTTAATGGCTGCTTTGAAGTAAAAAGAATTATCATATCGCTGGAAGTATTAAAGTTCCCCAGAAGGAACCCTACAGTTTTATTAGTTTTACGGCTGCTGTCTTTTTACAGATTTGACCGCCTTCCTGGAGCAAGTAACACCAAAGTTAATGGCTAAGAGAGAGAAAGTCAAAGGGAAAACTTGGCTGATTATAGCTATAACTCCTGCAGATACTAATTACCAATGGCTGTAAAATAAGTCAAACTGGTCATCCTAATGAGTCCACTAGAGACCGATTGTTAAACTCCATTAAAAAGATCTATTTTTCCTCTCCTTTTTATTTGTATTTTTCCCCTCCACTGTCAGTGTCATCTTATCAAATGCAACCAAACAAACTCCTGTTTAAAGGTCATTACACTGCATCGGTCTGAAATTAACTAATTCAAAATTAAGCTTGAAATAAACATTTAAAAAATGGTATAACGTGTTGTTTTGTTTCAAAAACTGAAATCTCCTAAATTAAATGTTTAAAATGTGTGAGGACTGTTAGTCTCCTATAGTCTAGTTTATCTGACCTGAACAGCACAGGATAGATTATGAATCCTAGTTTCTCTGTTTCCATGTAAGTAGCAGATAGTCCGACTCTCTGCTTTACAACTCTAAATTAACTAAACTGACACTGGGCTGACAGCTTCTTCCCATCTCTCTTCATTCTACATGAAATCCTGAAAACTGAATATTTACAGTAGAAAAAACTGATTTGTGGAAAATTATTCCAAAAAGAATATGACAGTATCAGTCAGTGTCACTTTAATAACTAAGTACAAAAAATGGATTGGTGACACATTGATAGCCTACCTAAAATAGTAGTGCAGTACATATGACGTAATCTAGTAGTAGACAGTAAGCCTATGGTATAGGCCTACATTATCACTCTACATATAGATAGACTATTAGGGCTTTCAGGCGGCCATGTTGGAGGTCCTCAGCTCTGTGAACAGCTGACTGTGTTTCTGTCGTCTCAACAGATTTGAACAGACGGTTAATTTCTGTCTGTTTGTGACTGAACTGATCATTTCATCACTGATCCATCTGATTGATTTAGTGTTTAGATAATGTCAGCTTGTTAGCTAGCTAACCATAGCATCTGGTCAGCTAACCATCACTGTCTTGTTGTTAACACATTTGATTAGCACACTAGCTAACGTAGCTAGTAGCAGCTAGCGTTAGCATGTTGACATTAACATCAGTGTGTTTGCCGGCTAGTTAGCTAGCTAACAGTTTGTTCAGGTTAACTGAGCTGACTCTTCTCAAGCTCCAACTCTTCATGTTTTGGAGTAGAGACTAGGGCTAAAGACAAGACAGTTTACTGTGTCACAGTAACCTACATTTGGAAACAAATCCACCTTATCACACTATTCACTTTTACTGAGAACGTTACTGAATGGATCTACAGCCACACCACAACAAGCTGACTCAGCTGCTCTCTGCTTCTAGCTGCCTCATACACATTTACACTTTATTAACTAACACACAGTTCTACAGTGTTCCTCCATCATAGAGATTCAGCTGGTTGGCAGCAGATTTCTGATGAAACTGCAGAGCCTCTATATGTGTGAGTCCACATATAGACAGTAGACTATACGTATCACTGCATGTACATATTCAGCATTGTTCCGTGATGAAAGGCGGATCATCAGGGGGAACTGCTGTTATTTTGGCACTGCTCTCCTAATGTTGCTAGCAGCTCTATATATGCCATCCATCGCCTGAGCATCAGGGACTCCCGGGGCTGGTAAAACCCTGCAGGGTGGGTAGAATCTAATAAAACGCACTTGACGTTTTAATTGCATTTTCCTCATCAAGGAGTAATCTGCAAGATGGTTGTGGCATTTCTGTTGAGACCAATAAGGCTGATATTATGATCAGTCATTTCTTTGATAAACACGCCGACGCCCGACTCGATTGTGTGAGGAATATTGAGCAAAATGAAGACGCTCGCTTGTTCTACTTCCATCGCCGTTCTCTCAGAGTTTGGCGTCGTTGCATCATTTTGTTTGATACGTTCTTGGACGTCTTCTGTTCTCGGTAAATATTGTCTTACGCAATGTTTCTACGGCTGTTTTGCCCCAAACCGTCAAAAAAGCTGAGATATAATGTACTGTAACTAGCCTCCTCTTTGATGGCTGTTTTAAACATCTACATGTAAACAGAGTAGATTCAGATTCTGACTTTGTGTTTTGTTGCAGAGGCTCAGTGAGGTGAGGTGCGTTAGTTTATTCAGCGGAAGCTCGGTGGCAGCTAATGCCCCGTCCCTGCAGGGTGACAGTATGATAATATCGCCCATAATGGCTTTCAATTAGCACACACATGAACGCTGCATGTTGAAACGCGGGAATGTTCATCCGTTTTGCTCTCCTGCTCAGAGCCATGGAGGTCAGGCTTGCTGTCAGAGTGTGTGTGTGTGTGTGTGTGTGTGTGTGTGTGTGTGTGTCTGTGTGTGTGTGTGTATATGTGTGTGTTTTCTGGTAAAGGTAATAGTTGTGTGTGGGTATCGGCTGGGTATTCTCTGAAAATGACAAGAATCAAATCCCAGCCTGAACTGGGACCAAGGACACATTTCTCTTTCTCTCTCTCTCTCTCTCTCTCTCTCTCTCTCTCACACACTCACACACACACACACACACACACACAGAATAACATGCATGCACAAACACACACACGCTTGCAAAAACACACACAGTATTGTACACGCAGCTGCTCCGTTAATACGATTGAAATTCTTTGTTCCTGACAAATTTCGAAATCCTGTCAGCCTCATTCTTTATCGGTTTAGTCAATCTTTACGTCTATTTCAATCTATTTCCAAACTATTTGATTCCGATCTGTTTCCTTTGACCGCGCCATTGTTCCAAAGAAAACACGCTCAGTCGTGTGTTTTGGCTGAGGGGTTAAACATGTGAGCGCCGCAGATCCCCGATGGCTTAAGCGCAGAGAAAGAGGAGTAATTGGAACTAGTGAGCTATGGCTACAAACAATCTCTCTTCTCCCCGAGATTCAAATTTACAGTTTGAATGGCAGAAAGAAAAAAAAAAAACCCCGAGATCTTTCAATTACGCCTTTTCTCTTTTCCCCGCATTTAAATTGGAAGTGATCTCCGAGGAAATAGTTATCATTTTAATGACAGTCTCCATTCATTAAAACTCTCATTCTTTCCCCCTTCTCTCTCTCCTGGGGGGCGCTCTGTGGATTGGAAGCAGATTCTTACAAAAGCCCCTGTTCAATTACCTCTGAGTTAACCCCCCCACCCCCACCCCCCCCTCGCCCATACAGGGGCCCCATTCCCCCGATGTGTGGCCCCGAGCTCCCGGCCTTGTCTGGCCCAGGTACCGTTATGGAGACGAAACCTGAACTCGGGCTTCACCCCGTCGTCAGCAGACTGGCATACGTCAAGTGTCATTCGGGGCGTCCTGGTGTTTGTCATAAATCAGCGCGGGGTCAAACGCAAAGTGAATGTGATGTGAAATACGGCGCGGCGCTCTGCGGAGACCGAAAAAACAGCTCCGGATCGGTCGGACGGCGCGGATCGGATTACCAGAGGTTGCGCAGGCCGACGCTGCTGGCAGCTAAATGGTAAGAACAGGCCCATGACTACAATTATGATGAAATCAAAGCAATTTGGTTGTTCTTTTTGTGAGTCTCATTAATACAAGATAAACCGCAGACATCAAAGAGAATACAGAATGGCGTATCAAACATATAAGGCAATCTACATTCATTTGTTTCTCTAAATCTCCTCCAAAAATGGTGTTGCGCGCTAATTGCAGACACAGATTTTGATCCTGCTCATTTGCATGTTGGGGAAGTCTTTTCAGGGAGGGAAATTAGTAAAGAAAGCCGAGCGGCAGATTCTTCCTCTCACCTGAGGGGCAACAAAGTAACACCTTTTAAAAAGGCAGAAAAAACATTTGATTAGGGACTAATCACGATTTTCTCTGAACAACACTTTTAATATTTCAAGCTCCTTAGCCGTATGCAAATAAGCACGGCATTAATCGTATCATACATTAGGAAGTCAAAGCACACCGAACTGTTTTTCAGGGATCGTCTTTTTTCATTGTGTAATTAGGGCCCAAATGTTAATGAATTATGCTAATTCCTAACAATTAGCATATAATATTGGAGACAATCAACAATTAGCATATGCTGTGTTGAAGACAATCAAAAGCCCCTGCATTCCCATATGGACGCTCGGCCTAATGTATAGAAGCAGGCCGGCGTGCGAGGGTTATCTGATTACATGCAGAATCAGCATGCTAATTACTGCAGCCTCCCATGCTCCGGCTCTCACCCCGCTGTAGTGCAGATCCTCGGGGGGGGGGGGGGGGGGGGGCGGACAACATCGCACGCCCTCACCCCAGCTCGGCCCGCACGGAATAAACCACACAAAGAAGAGGAAGGGTGAGAGGGAGAGGCGCTGGCTCCCCCGGCTTGTCGGTGTCTCTGCTTCTGAGGTCCGGGGTCACGAACCGTCAAGACGACTGAGAGAGAGAGAGAGAGAGAGAGAGAGAGAGAGAGAGAGAGAGAGAGAGAGAGAGAGAGAGAGAGAGAGAGAGAGAGAGAGAGAGAGAGAGAGAGAGAGAGAGAGAGAGAGAGAGAGAGAGAGAGAGAGAGAGAGAGAGAGAGCGATCAAACCTCCGGCTCGTTTTCTTTGGTCTGAACCAGAGAGGAAAAGCTGATTTTGCTGGATGTTTGTATTTGGTTCGTTTAACACATCAGGGTATCTAATTCCGGACAGAAAAAATCACAATCATATACCAATATATTTCATCCTGTACTGTTTTCGCCAAAGTTTCTCATAAATTTTACCTTAACTTGTAATTGATTTTCTTCCAGTCCCTGCAAATGGATGATAGCGCACCTATTTTTGATTCCGGACACTTGCTTTCGTCCGTGTCGGTGTATTCATATACTCGATATTAACCCTTTATTAACCCTTCCTGTACCTTCACAATGTTACAGATACTTGTAAGAAGTGCAGGCTCTGTACTCAAAGCTCTTATTTTTCCATTTATCAGCCGATACCGATTCTCTACATGAAGTAACTGTCGCCCAAAGTGGGATTTAAGGATTCTCGCTTCTTGTTCGTAACTTAGTGTTTTATATGTTTAAATGTGTATAGATATTTATGAAATTTGATACCTAGCTTCTGAAATGTGTATGAATTTACGTCACTTAGCTTTCGGTTGGGAACTCCATATAAAAATGCCGGTAAACACCGGAAATTATGCGAGTGACCGAGTGTCCGGAACTGGATACAATTCCGTTACGTTCATACTGACCAATTACAGCCAACTGGGGCTTGTAAACAAAAGTCACATGACTCACCTGGACAAACCGACCAGCTAAAGGAGGAAAATGCCGGATGTGAACGCAGCCTAAAACATCTTCGATTTCTGCCTAGCTGTCCACTGAAAGTACCAGAGGTTTGGCTAACGAACAAGCTGGCTAATGTATATTTAATTAGTCAGTTGGACCTGTCCTCAGCTGATATGTATGTTTATAATTTCCCCTCTGAGATCAATCAAGTTAATCTTATCTTACAAAGCCATGATTTCAGGATTTAGTTAGATTTAATGCACTCTTTCTGATAAGCTAATACATGTTGTTAGCAGTGAGAACACCAGGCAGCATCAGCAGAGGAATTTCCAAACACCAGAAATCTTTCAGGACGTCACTCGGCACGTTCCTGATCTTAGCTGCTGCTAAAGAGTTTAATCATTTGGACTCTGACATATTTCGGTCTTTAGCGTGCTGCAGTCTTGCACCATTTGACTTGTCTCTCCGGGTGTCTCTCCAAGGTGCCAAGACCCAGATCCAGTCCTCGGCACCTTCCTCCTCCCTCTTCCCTCCCCCCACAGCCTGGCCTGGCCTGGCCCGGCCCGGCCCGGCCAGGCCGCAGGCCGGCAGGAAGGGCGTGGAGCCGGGGGCGCGGGGCCGAGCCCAGCCTGGCCGCTCGCGTATCCATTTGGAACTCATTAAAGATCTCCGACGGACGTGGGGCCCCGGTTCCCACATCCTCCGGGGACCTCGCACTGTCTGAGCTCATTTACAGAGTGTCCTTTCCTACTGACAGCCCTCTAATTCGCATTTGAATTTAGGTCACATTGATCTGGGCCTCCGTCCAAAGCCAACTCCCGGTGGATCGCGCCCAGCCAGGCAGGCAGGCAGGCAGGCAGGCAGGCAGGCAGCTTGGTGTTTGCTCCTTCTCCATCGCCTCCTCCTCCTCCTCCTCCTCCTCCTCCTCCTCCTCTTCCTCCCCGTCGTCCCGGCCCTCCCCTCACGCCGCGGGTCAAGCTGGAGCGTAGCGAGGCTTTGGCCCAGAAACAGGCTGCAGCGCCGCAGGTACGGCGGCGCGGCGGGGGAAGGCGGACAGCTCTGAAGACGGCCTGCGGCGACGCTGCGAAGCCACGGAAGGAACCGGTCTGAAGCTCCCGCAGAATCCCCCGAACCACACTTTTGTCTTTCAGGCCGACGCGGATTTTCAGGAAACTTTAACACGAGAAAGGTCAAGCTGCGGTCGACTGACGGCTGTTTTGAATTTTAGAATTGAAAGAACTCAGTTTTCTAAATGTCCCTTCATGACTTTTTATACAAGCACTTTCTGTACAAACCAGTGCTGTAATATTTATTATTATAGTTAAACCTTTCACTTGATACTGACAGCTGTTTTGAATTTTAGAACAGTGATTCTCAACCTTTTTCATATCAAGGACCCTAAGTTAGTCCACATTAGGGCCACAGACCCCCTTTTGATGAGATTTTGTCTCTCGGACCCAAATCTGAGAATATTTTTATTGTTAGATATGATTTTGTCCAGAATTACATGACTATCGCTAGATAGAGAGATAACAACTGAAACTATGATTAAAATAATTATTCTTCTACATTCTCTAATTGTGTTAACTTATTGTAAATGAAATAATGGTGAAGTTTAACAATTCATCAATTTGCTGGGGACCCCCTGGAACCCCCTCAAGGACCCCTGGTGGTCCCCGGACCCCACGTTGAGAACCACTGTTTTAGAAGACCTTAGTTTCCTAAATGTCCCTCCATGACTTTTCCCAGAGCCACTTTCCATACAAAGTCATACAGAGTCATTCAAGGAAATAATATTTATTATTATACTTACCGCAGCTTGTTGGCCTTTTTGAAAACACCACAATCCATTTTGCCTTTGCAGTGTTAAAAATCCTTGTCAAGCCCAGTTTTTGAAGTTCCAGCCCGCTGTGTTCTGCCCTTTCCATAAATTTGTTTTCAAATACAGCAGGAATTTAAAGAATACTGTACTAGCTCACATGCAGAACAATCAAATATTTGCTTGGGAGAAAGTACCAGGCTTCATATGATTTAAATGAGGGAAAACCTGCTGAATGGAGGATTACCAGGAGTTTGTGTCAGTTGAAAAGGTGCAAACATGAAGAAGTCCAGACGTATTAACTGACTGAAATTAACATATTTTTACAACAAATTCCAACTTGAACAGTGACATTATGAGATCCATGAACACACACACACACACACACACACACACACACACACACACAACAACAACAACAAAATGTCCACAACATGGCTCCTTTCACATAAGGAAGACCAAACGCCTTACATTAAGATATAAAAAAAAATCAAATTTCACCCTTACTGAAAATGCAAGGTTCTCATTCTTCACAAATACACTCCACTTCCCTGTCTGTGATTTATCTCAAATATCAAAAATGGAAAATAAATACAGACAAAAGCACAAAACATACAGTGTTGTACAGCAGATATGAAAAAAAAAAACAGGATTCCAGCTTATTTTATTTCAGATTTTGCTCAGGTAATGTTATATTTGGACATGTGTGCTCCAAGTCTATTTTTATCCAGCACCTGCTAATACAGGTTGGCTGCATACTTGTACAAAGATATACAGGTTTTGTGGGTTTTTTTTTTTTTTTTTTGCTGCTGCTGCTGTATCCGGATCAGTTTAACTGCTGAACAGAAATGAAAGACAGACACTGTTTCTGTTTTAAACTCCATTTAAAGACGTAGAGAGAGAGCAGGTCAGATGGTGCTGATCTCTCCCCTGACGTCTCACTACCTGCAGTAAATAATCGACAACATCAGGACCGGCGGCTCCATCAGAGAGGAGGAAGCCCACGCTCTCTGCCACCTGGCTTTATAGCTTTATTATTGACCATTTGTTATTGAGGGATAACAAACACCATTTTGACGCGGCGTCTCGTGAAACGCATTATGAGATCTGTGTATCGCGTGACACCGGAACAAATGATTTCTATCATCACCTGCAGCTGCTGAGATCCGAGTGGCGCAGAAGCCGTTTGATTGTCTGTAATAAATAACCCTTCAGAGGGAGATAAATAACTCGCGTCTCCTCGAGAGTCTCGCTGTTGTCATTTCCCTCTGAAGTGGCCGCCGCGCCGCGCAAGACGCCGCAGAAAAAAAGGCAGAAAACTCCTCGCTTTTTTTTCCTCTCCTTTCCCCCCCCCCCATTAAAAGCTTCCCGTATTAATTTTCGCAACAGATTGCGGTGTGGAATTAATGCATTTTTCAGAAGCACCGACCCCACCAGCAGGCTCGCCTCACATCTCTCAAGAACTCAATTACTCTCAACATTTAAAATAAATAAATTAAAGGTGTCCTGTACCCAGCAGCTGCATCATTACAAGTGCTCCTGGGAGACCAAATTAAGCCACAGAATGTATATCTAATATACAACCCCACTAATGATACGTGTTAAAAGAGCCAGTATGTAGGCACTGCTTAAAAATTACACGGGTCATTACGGCAAATTGAGACCAAGATTTATCTGCTGCCAACAAAACACATAATTTGTTTTACCTGGTAATCACAGAGCCTGTATAATTAAATGTGAAAACAAAAAAGTGCAAGTGTTCTTTATGTGGTGCCTATGGGTGGGGCGTGTGTGTGTGTGTGTGTGTGTGTGTGTGTGTGTGTGTGTGTGTCTGCAAACTATCTCCATGATCTATGCTACTTATAATATAACTCCACACAAACCGATGGAGTTTCATGGAATATTCTAGTGTTAATGTCTGTGTATATTCACGAGCATCATCATCTGCTCAGTATTTATAGCGTGAAGAATGCAAAAAAACAAAAAAAAAAAGAAGAGCAGATCTACATGTAAGGTTAAGACTGTGATTAACTGGATGTTTTCGAATTAAGATTGATAAGAAAATTACGGTTAATAGGCTGCAAAGCACTGCATAATGATGCTTCTCATCAGGCGGAGAAACTCTCAGGATTATTTGCGTTGCGTGTCGAAGCCAAACAGAAAGTGATGAATGCGGCAGGAGCAGGAGGAGTTCCTGAAAAGTTAAAAAGCTTAATTACATCGACATAATGCGCCTGCGATTCCTCCGCTATCACGCGGCCTCCGTCGGATGGCGAACATCTGCATTTTAATCGATTTTCTCTCTCTCTCTCTCTCTCTCTCTCTCCCTCTCTCTCACCCCGTGCCTTTCAAGATCATTAACTTTATTGGATTGGACATTCCTGTTGCAAAAACAATTCAGCATAATCATTTGCAATGCAACTCCCCAGTGCGGATGCAAATGCACCTCCTTCGCCTCCCCGGCCTAGCAATTACTAAAGGAGCACAGATGCAGGCGGTCCTCCATCGGAATAAAGTAGAAGCTGCAAATAATGTGATTACTCAGTCATTACATATTGGAGTGCATTCATTACGGGCAAGACTGGATTCTGGGCATTGTTGACAACGCCTTGGCAATGCCCAAGATGTAACAGGATGTCAAGAACGTAATGCCCATAATCTCATCTCAGCAGTCCAAGACTCCCGAACTCACCGAGGAGCTCCAAATGAATGCCGTTCATTTATTATGCGAGCTGAATGTTAATGTGGCGGTGGAGGGCGGCGAGCGCGCGGCACAGGTGGCGTTACCGGGTGAGATCGGCTGTTTGTGCGGCGGCCGGTAATTACGGCACATTCCGACGCCGCCGAACCGCCGCTAACGGGCTCGCCACACGTTACATGACACACATGAAACACATGAAACACACGAAACACACCGGCAGGTTTGTTCAGCGGCGGCTCTGAAGCGGGTTTGGATCTGAAAGGTCAAACTGGAGCAGAGGAAAATTTATTTCTACAGGATTTTAACAAACAAATAAACAAACAAACAGGTTGTTCAGGGAGAAAAAAAACCCACAGACATCCTGATAAACCAGGAGAGAGGAGGAGAGCAGAGAGCTGAGAGAATGGGGTCAGAGCGTGTGTGTGTGTGTGTGTGTGTGTGCGTGTGTGTGTGTGTCTGTCTGTCTGTCTGTGTGTGTGTGTGTGTGTTCACAGTACATGGGAGAAATGAGGCATGCCAACACTCAATCATTGTCTTGAACCTTTAAAGCAAAAATTAGGTTAAAACATTAATAAACTACAGAGGGATAGATAGATAGATAGATGGATAGATAGATAGATAGATAGATAGATAGATAGATAGATAGATAGATGGATAGATAGATAGATAGATTATTTTTCCCAGAGTGAAATATGATTTTTATGGCATATAATAAAGCTATAATAAAGCTAATAAAAAAATAAAACATATGTATTTGCAACAGTAAAGTGACAGTAAAGCTTCACAGTATCGATGCTTTGAGGCGTTTAGAGTTTATATTTACACTATTCTTTCATGACAGATTCATAAACGGGCAATTTATAACATTTTATAAACATTGTCATTACACATTAATATATATTAGTGATTAGAGAAATGATTTGGAGTAGAAGTCCTTGTTTCATTTTAATGTTTCTCTGAGTGGATTTTAACAGTCTGTCCTTTCCTCTGCAGCTGCAGTTCAGTCTGAAGGGAGAAAATGTGCAAATCTGCTTTAGGAAATGAAAAGTTTACAGTCAGATAATGTTTACCAACCGTCTTCTGTCATATCAGTATCACAGTATCGGTGTTGGACTGATATGAGCTTCTGAAGGTCGATACCAAACTGATATGTTGCTGATAGCTGATATTTTGTGTTCAATGTCTTTAAATTCAACCATTTTTTATGTAGTAAATTCTGATAACCACATTTTGATTTGGTAAATGATGTAAATGAAGTATGTATATGGCCTAGTAGAGGATGTATATGATGTGTATATATATGTAGTATGGATATGTATGATGTAGTATTATATATGACATGATATATGATTATATGATGGAATGTAAAGGCCTTTGAGACTAGAGTGTGATAAAGGGCGATATAAATAAACTAGACTAGACCATTTTTTATGCAAAAAAAAAATACAGGAAATTCAGTGTTTCCTCCACAGTTTTCTTGTCAGGGTGGAAAAGCCTCATGGGACACTAAAACTCTCCACTGAAACCAGACTAATGACATTCTTTTAGTGTCAGCAGACCCCCCCCCCCCCCCCCCCCCCCCTCTCCCCTCCATTCAATGGTAGGGAAACTCTGGGAGAAATCGCTGCGTTTAAATGAAGAATTAATTAAAAAACTACTTTCGGTCAGTCATCTTTTTCAGTAAAAGGGAATGCCCTACCAACAGAAATAAAAACACAAACTGATCTGGAAACGTTTATTGAAAAGGTGAAAGACTGGCTGAAACAAAACCACCATCACTGATCACTGATCATTGATCCTGCACTTGTGCACACACACATGCACATGGACATGTACACACAGATAGAGGAACAGACACACACAGACATACATACATACTCATAAAGACCATGAGCATGCATGCACACGGACACACACGCCTATAAACATTATTGCCATGAATTAGGGAACATACACACGTGCACACATACACTCACGCAAAACACATGTAAAATGATTGTAATGTGATGTAAATATTGTAATTTTTGTATGATCATGTCACACGTATGAGAATGTCACTATTTATTATTTGGTATTGATGATATGTTATGACCTTTTTTAAGTAGAAAAGCCTAACCAGGGACAGAGGTCACAAATCAGCCTTGGCTAGAAATCCCACATGCAACACATCTGTTTCATGTTATTGTAACCTGGTACAATGTCTGTTTTGCATTGTCCCTGACAAATAAACTAATAAATAAAATAAATAAACACAATCCTCTAAAAATCATTATTGATCAATGAATGAGTAAATGAAATGTAAGCAAATCAAAAGTCATATCAGGTTTTCCAGTCTGTTTTTCTGCAGCTGTGGTCCGGAGGAAACCTGCATCATATCAGAAGTGACGATATCTGATATTTAATAAAAGGAAAATATCGGCCTCATTTACCAGCAAAACCTACATAGTGCTATACTATCAGTACTGTAATATTATAGTATTATGGTGCTAATATTGCAGGGGATAATAGAGTATTATAGTATGGAAGTGCTAAATGACAAATTCAGGTGTAACACTGACAGAATACACGATTTCTTGCATTATTCTATTTATGAATGAGAATATTTTTTGTTATTCAAATGACAAAAGTGCAGAACAGCAAAACAAGTTTTTCATTTTCTTCCAAACCGTCACTCGTGTTCGTCAGGAGAATTCGTACCGCGTCTCTTCCTGCTGCTCAAAGGCACAATAGTATATCACACTTTAATAATAAATGATGGGTATCTATCGATTATTTATCAATCGGCGTGTCATGAATCATGTCGCGTGCCTGTCATGAACGTGTCACTGATAACCGGAGTGAGTTATGTAAACTCTGTGATGAATGTGTTATGTAAATCTACAGAGCGGACGGCCCATGAGGCTAATCAGCTCGGCGCTTTGAACTTTCCCGTACTGTTTGGATCGTGACACCTCGGCTCAGCGTGCTCCGGCTGCCTGGATGAATGTATTTTGTCTAATAATAGGCCCGGATATATTCATATTCGCCCTAATTACAGTGGAGTAAAATTAGTCAGTGTGATAACATTATTTTGGGATGCAGTTCAGCAAGTAATTAACACTGAGCAGCAGCCGTCTCGCTGTGTAAAGTGACGAATATTCTGCTTTTTTATTGTTATCGTGCAGATTAATGTCTTTTCTGTCAAACCACAACTGCACTAACACTTTGTACTGCGGTTTAATCGCTTGAACATGCATTTTAAAGCTTTACATGTCCAGGTTTCTCTGTATTTACACACATATAACAGCTACAAACAGTGTAAATATGTGCAAAGCAGCCTGCGTCTCTGCGTCTCTGTGTATTCTAATGGCTGAGCGATAAATTAAAGACCAGTTTAATTTAGCAATTTGGTGCAATATGTTAATGTAGGAAGAAAGAGGGATTCATGCCTTAATGCATTCAATGAAATGAAATGAAATAACATATATTTGAAAGTGTAATTTTTTTTTAACACACATTATTATTTCAATCCTTGTAATTGAAACTGCAATCCAGGCAACTTGTATTAAATTAGATTGTGGCAAAATTGCACCTTTGGTTTGCCAAGGCTGACTGAGTCCTTGCATCAAATGAATTTAATTATTCCTGTAGCCCATATATTATTAATCATCTATATTGATTTCTGAACTCCCAGACTGCTTGTGGATATGCAAATCTGGCCACGGCAATATCGGGATGGGCTCATTTGCATGGGAGCCCATTATTATTTTATAAGTAAATTTTAATGTGGACTCAATTAAAACTCAGCCAGTGGAACAGCTAAATTGGCCCAAGGTATGGGTTTCCAAGATTCATGTGCAGAGCCGGGATATATCAATTAGTAAAGATCAAACTTTGGCTTCTCTGGAGGGGAAAGAAAATGCTGGAATTCAATCAGAGCGACTCCGACTTCTTTGACTCGCTGGTCCATCTTTGGTGGTTTGCCTTTTTTCGTGGAAGCGGTCCAGGTTGTAATCACATCTGCCAAATGGAATTATAACCCGTTAAATTCCTCCTCTCAGCCGCCGCTGCAGCGGGAAAGGAGGTCACCTCCATATTTCAGGAGTTTTTATACGACCCGCCTGCAGGTCAGAAACCTGTCGGAGCGCCGGCCGGATCGCGCTCCAACGCCCGTCCAGGCTCAGGATACGACTTTCTGCTGATATCATGACATCACAGGACTTATTTACAAGCATTTCATCATAGTTTTGGATTGATGTACAGCCCCGTCTATTTTCATTTCACTAAACTGATATTTCAAACGTTTACTGGATCCAGAAGTGGACTTGGGACAAATACACACATTATTATTATGAAATAACTTTTAACATTTTGACAGATGTTAATGTAGGAACATAAAACACCAGAAAACTGGCTCGCTAAAATACCAGAAAGTTCTACATTGACCTGTTGGTGGTTAAAGGGCAATAAATAAGGTTTTGACTGTCCCATGGCACAAAAGGAACACAATATATCTAATACGGTTATTGATTAATACCAGTGACTCAGATGCTGAGATTTCTGGCTTTCAAACTCTCTTTCCAAGCTACGAAGGCTACAAAGCCTCGTTCTCAAGCCAAAACTGCTTTGTGTTTTGTTGTTTTGGCTTTAGCATCTTTAGCATGGTGAGATATTGGCTCTTCACTATATGTTTCTGTTCTGCTCTTATTAGCTAGCTTACTGCTCTACATTGTCAAAATGTGACTTCATTATTTGTGTCAATTAAAGGTTGAATTGAATTGAAAGCAATATCACAGAGAGGGAGTGCTGATGTGCTGTATATCAGCACAGCTGTGATTCGGTCGTGATAATCAATCACCCGGTCATCCCCATGTTCCCTCAGCCCTATGTTCCCTCATGAATTTTTTTCCCCATCCAAATTAGGCCCTATGTTCCCTCAGTATTGGAGGGTTAGGGTTAGGGTTAGGGGGTGAAAGGGGCGAAAACATTACCTCATCGGCGGAGGTGCTGATCTGAGACATACAACATAGGGCTGAGGGAACATAGACACGCTCCCATATTGCTTTTATAGAACAGTTGTTAAACAAAGATATTTATCAAGTAAGACAACAGATGATTTTTGTCTGTTCTCTCAGGATTTCACTACCAACTGTTGCCAAGCAACATAAACTGTTTCCCGACTGCAGGCTAGCTGCTACTTTGAGGTTTGCAGATGAATTCGGCTGCTTTCTTCCCCCTCATCCTCCTCTGACTGTTCATCATGCAGGTCAATGTCTCCATATTGCTGTCGCTACTAGGTGCGAATGAAGTTAGAGTTTATTGCAGCCGTGTATTGGGAGTATCTGGTAAGCATTTGTTTGTTGTACAACACTGTATTGTCTGCTAGCAGTGCTAACCAGCTGGTTAGCTAGCAGCTGCTCAGCTAACGTCAGCTGATGTCGTCGTGATCCGCTTTTTATTTCTCCTCACAAGAAGCTCCAGGCAGCTTGATCAGGTTATATCAGAACACATGTGAAGCGGAGTGATATGTATAGTAAAACGTCCCAGTTACGACATGGGAAGTCCTGTACACGATATGCTTGGCGTTCAAGTGGTTAAGTCGTGAGAGCACCGCTGCTAGGCACCGCTGCTAGCATTACTGTTGGCGTCTAGAAGCCACTGAGGCTAACAATTTAGCTAGCTAGCGAGCGGGTAACGTAATGCAGGAAATGCAAAGGCATAATGACAGAGGAAAAAGATGAGGCCGTTGGGAATATCAACATTTTCCTCAGACACATTATAAAATTACTAAGAAAAACTCTATATGACTAAAATTACAATATATTAACTTAGCATCCACCGAAAAATGAACTTCCATGGCCTCCGCCATTTCTGAAAACGTCAACAAACACGTCACAACTCGTGAAGCTTCCGAAGTTGTGAATACCACAGGAGGGGGGCGTTCACATGGACTCTTCTCATGAACACGGTAAACACGACCCCATTTGAGGGCAACAACTGTATATCAGCACTCATGGAATGCCTCTTGTCCAATCAAATTACTCGGCTGGACCTAACTGTTGTATAATATGTAATATTTCTGCTTTCCTGAAGCATAATACGACCAGTAAACATCAGCAGGTTCCTGAATGACAGAGAGTGAAACAAAGTGAACAGATTTCTGCATTCAGAAACAAAGGAGCTGGCCAAGGCTGAAGGCTCCTGCCGCACCAAGGTCCCTTCAAAAATCTGTCAGTTTGTTTTTGCCTTATTATACAGCAAAAAACACACATCAGAAAATATTATTTGAGACTTTATTACTAATCTGTAGGGTGTTCTGGTAAATCCGGCATGTATATAATCCTTCAAACATCTTGAATTTGAACGAAAACAAAATTTATGCGTCTTGTGTAGGAGGAGAAAAGTTTTATGTATTATATCAATGTTGTTGCAATTACTGCTGGTCACCAATAGAGGGTGATAAAGGTTACAGATTACGTAATGCCCCTTTAACTGCGGAGCAAGCTTTATTTCCTATTAGCCTTTCACTTGCTCCTTTTGTGTCTTTTGGTTCTTGGTGAATTCATATTAAAGAACATTTTAGGTGTTTACTGGCACACAGTGACAATATACAGATGTGATGCCTTTGTCAATAGACCACAGTTTCATTTAGATTGATGGATTTTTTGGTGCAGACATCAGATAAGTAACATCACCAAAAGAATGAACCCACAATATACAGAACCCAGTATACAGGACGGTCACTTCCAATCTGAAAAACAAATCTGGTTTCTCTTTCACCAAACAAGTCTTCCTCTCTCCGACTCGGGACTCCGCTCCAGATCCTGTCCCGGTTCAGTCCCACAGCAGGAAGTGACACGGGAGGAAAATCAATGGAGGGCAACATGCATGAAATTGGTACATTTTACAATTTAGCCGTTTAGCAGACGCTGTTTAGCAGAAGCTGTTATGCAGAGCGACTTACAGCGAGGTCAACAGCAGAACAAGCTTCAACAAGCTTCAACAGTCAACGTTACAGGAAACCAACAGTATAGAGGTCAAAGGTCACAGCCTGACAGCCCTGATGATACTGCTGTGACTGTGACTGATCATGTGAGAAAAGTTCTGGGAAAAGAAATAAAAATAAGTGTTTAGGAGGTAGAAGTACTAGGGATTTTTTTAAATTATCTATTGCATCTAAAGAATGTGCTTAAAGTGTAAAAAAGTGATCTCTGACCTCTGTTGACTGATTGGGTGATAGACAAAATTTTAGATCTCAATAGAGAGCCTAAGCCCCTCCCCTTCCGCTGTCCACCATGGGACCTTGTTTCAGAAAAAATATGTACAGTAGTCAACGGCGAGAGACAAATAATTGTTTGATCCCGTTTGAATTGTGCCATGAATTACACATATGATGTTTTGTCAATTTAAGAGATAATTTTGCAAGTCAGGAAAATCGCAGTTTGTCGTAAAACTGTTGAAGTATCAGACTGTGAAAATACGTCATTAGAAAGACTACACTAAGCCCCTCCCACTTACGCCACTTTTGGGAGGGGCTTAGGCTCTCTATGCTGGGAGGGGCTTAGGCTCTCTATGCTGGGAGGGGCTTAAGCTCTCTATGCTGTTCTAGGCTATTAATAATAATAATTATCTTTATTAATATGGGTTTTTAAAAATATTATTATATTATTATTATTATACTGAAATTTGATCTTACTATTCAAACATTGGATGAATTCAGAAGCATTCAGCTACGGTGGCCTGTAGACACACAATACAGTCACATTTTGACAATGTAGAGCAGTAAACTTGCTAATTAGAGCAAAGATCAACAGAAACAGTGAAGAGTGAATACATCACCGTTCTGAATACTGGAATGTCTTGGCTTTTGCTTTTTAGCTTCATAACAAGACTTTCTAGCCTTCACAGCTGAAATGTACGGTGGCCGAGAGAGCTTAACGCTAAAATAAACGTTAAAATAAACCAAAAAAACGTACATTTTAGCTCATTTTCCAACACCACTGATGAGTAGCTGACTTCAATAACTTCAAAAGTCACAAAGCTCATCACTTTTTTGTGTCCCCTGGAAACAGATCCGCTGTCCTCTGTGCTACTTGCAGCATGTTTGTGTATTTGGTTGTGTTGTGTGTATTTGGTTGTGTTGTGTGTATTTGCAGCATGTGTTGTCAAATTGATGAAGATGTTTTCTTAATTTGCTTGTGTTTTGTCTATTTGCATGTGTTTTCTTAAGTTGTAGTGCATTGAGCTCTCTGGGCCACCGTAGAAATGTGTTGACGCCGGTTGCTCTCGCTGTCGACTCCACTGGTGCGCAAAACTGAAATTATCGTTGAAAAACTAAATCGGAGGTTTGTTCTCAAGCAGAGTCCGGGTCGGAAAGTGAGTTTTGAAAGCCAGAAATCTCACCAAGTCAGATCAACAACCTTTTCACCCCAATCAAACAGATATATTATGGTGATTTTGTAATATGGGGCAGTAAAAACCTGAATTATTGCCCCTTTAACCTCCAACAGCTCTATGGAGAACTTTCTGGTATTTTCCAGAGACAATTTTCTGGCGTTTGAAAAACTTTACTTTCAGGTTCATCTATATTCTACAAACCCAGTAAAGCAGGAACTGTATAGCTTGGTTTACTGGACAGTTTTTAAAGCTTTTTAAAACATGAATGCGTTTCGGACGGCACAGAAAGTCCCAAACTTCCCCTCTCTGTGCTCCGAACAGCTTTACTCCGTATCATGAAACAGGAACGTTTATCTTTTCCTCTGCAGAACTCTCTGATAAAACGCGTCTCTTTAACCGAACTGATCCTGACTGTATTCTTGTCGCTTTTTACACTCGATGTCCTCATGGTCAAATCAAACGCTCCGGTCCGGCCGCTCCGCTTTCATGTTAATCAGCGGAGTGTTTTTCTGCGGCATGTGGCTATCAGCCGGCCAGCAGCCGCCGCTCCGCCGCCGCCGCCGCCGGATAAACCTCAGAACACACAGAGAGATCAGACAGAGCAGACCAGAGGTCAGCCTTATCACCTGCCACTTCCTGCCTACTGAGGAGTGTGTGTGTGTGTGTGTGTGTGTGTGTGTGATGACGACAGGGTCAAAGTATCTATCACAGAAGGGCATGGAAATGAACAGACCTCCCTGCACACTGGAACTCACTCTGATGTTCTGGATTTAGATTTTACTTTCATCTTCATCAGGTTGAACCACATAGTTTCACTTCCTCCACATGTAAACATATTAATACAAATCAAATCGTTCATAAGACTACAGCTGCGGCCTGGTAAGAGTTCAGCAGGCACTTTCACCTCTCTATCTGCCTAAATTTGATTTTTTAGAATAAAACAGAGCCTTGGAATTATGTTTGAAATTCAACACGATCTCACACAAATACGTGAAATGAGCACAAACTCTGAAACTCAGATTTACCTGCTGTGGACACAAATTATTCGAAAATTATGTTCCTCCACGAACTGGATTCTGTGACAAAAACATGAATCGGACACAACATTTTCAGATAAAGGTCGACTAACGGTTCAGTTTAGGAAACTAAAACAACTTGGTTAAGGTTTGGTTAAGACTTTGGTTGGTGAAATAAGAAAAACTTTGTTATGAATAGAACAGAACTCCAAATGATGTCTTGTTGCCTGTAGAGACTCACTTACCAGACACTGAGTAACATTTAGCAGCAGTTAGTTGGTTACTGGTGTTAATTTCACTCCCTGAATACAGATCTAATTAAAAGGCGTTCATATAGGCTTCATTCACACTGCAGGCTCAGTTCTGAATCTGCTCATATCTGATATTTCTGGATGATTATTCATATCTGTAGGGTGTAAACCCATATCCCATAATAATAGGAACAGTGGTGAGCAGAGTAATTAATGTTTGATGTCCACTTTAGCCTCTGTTCTGTATATATTCTGCACAGTGTAATGTGTGCAGCATTTATAGTTAAAATGGCACATATTAAGGCATTTTTCATTATTATTATTACATTAAACATTAATATGGGTGCTGACTTATTGAATTTGACGATTAAATACAAAGTAATTGGTTTAAAACAGTATTTCTACCTAAAGAAAAATCTTGTGCTTTTATTTTGAAGGCTAAACAGCCAAACCGGAAGTCTTGTGGCGATTTCAGCTAAATGATGGTGTAAATGTCTTTTCAAGTCACTTTGGGATCTTTTGGCTTCAAGAGACTTGGATTATGCTGTAAGAGCTGCATGGAGACATTTTATGGTTATTTTCATTTATTTATTTTTTTTTAAGTCTGAAGACAGGTGTCCAGCAACTTCAGCTGTTTGGAGAACGCTGACAGCTGAGAAGCTCCGGGACTGTTGACAAACTTTACCCTCTACTGACTTTGGGGTGAGTAGATAATGACTGAATTTTCATTTTTGGGTGAACTATTCCTTTAACCAAAGTTGTTTTACTTGCCTAAACTTAACCATTAACCAGTGGTGGAAAATAACTAAGTACATTTACTCAAGTACTGTACTTAAGTACAATTTTGGGGTAACAAAGTATTTCTACTCTGTGGTATTGTTACTTTTACTTAAGTACAAGATCTGAGTACTTCTTCCACCACTGCCGCCAATGTTATTTTCCCATAATACGTGTCCACAGAACGTAAATTGCTGTTTTAGAGTGTTCATTTCACGTATTTGTGTGAGATCATGTTGTTTTTATTCCAAAACATTTGGGTTCCAGTTTTGACTGAATAGAGTCGTCAGGTCGGTCTCGTTGTCCGATGTTGTAGTATTCAGATCTTTGACTTAAGTAAAAGTAGTAATACCACAGAGTAAAAATACTTTGTTACAAGTAAAAGTCCTGCATTCAAAATGTTACTTAAGTCAAAGTACAAAAGTATTAGCATCAAAATATACTTAAAGTAGCAAAAGTAAAAGTACTCATTATGCAGAATGGCCCATTTCAGAATCATATATATCATGTTATTGGATTATAATTATTGATGCATTAATGTGTTCATCACTTTAATTCAAATTTTAATTACTTTATATACTGCTGGGTAGCTTAACCTATACAAATATATCATAATTTATTTAGTTGATTTATAATTTATATTAATTATCTAAATCTGCAAAGTAACTAGTAACTAAAGCTGTCAAATAAATGTAGTGGAGTAAAAAGTACAATATTTCCCTCTGAAATGTAGTGGAGTAGAAGTATAAAGTAGCATGAAATGGAAATACTCAAGTAAAGTACAAGTACCTCTAAACTGTACTTAAGTACAGTATTTGAGTAAATGTACTTAGTTACATTCCACCTCTGCCTGTGACTCCGTGCAGCTTTCTGTTCACACCGATCAGAAAGTCAGATCTGAGTCACATGGAGGAAAAGAGTGAGTGTGATCTGCAGAGTGAACTCAGCCTCACACTGCAGGAGGAGAGAAACACAAACACACTCTGCTTCACTGCAGCATGCTTCACAGCATCAGGTCTGAAGGAGCGTGGAGCGAGGCGTTGATTAGCTGATGATATTGATCGATTATCCCACATATTGATGACAGGCCGCAGTGTACTGACATGCTTTTTAACACCAAACATGCAGACATCATCAGTTATCAATTATCCTGTTTTTACTGGCTGCAGAAGAGCTGTGACATCCCAGCCCACCTGCCCTTCCTCCTCCTCCTCACCCTCCTCTTCCTCTCCTTCCTCCTCCTCCTATCCTCCTCACCCTCCTCCTCCTCCTCCTATTCCTCCTCACCCTCCTCCTCCTCTTCCTCCTCACCCTCCTCCTCCTCCTTTTCCTCTCCTTCCTCACCCTCTCCCTCCTCCTCCTCTTCCTCCTCACCCTCCTTCCTCCTCCTCCTCCTATTCCTCCTCCTCTTCCTCCTCACCCTCCTCCTCCTTTTCCTCTCCTTCCTCACCCTCTCCCTCCTCCCCCTCTTCCTCCTCACCCTCCTTCCTCCTCCTCCTCCTATTCCTCCTCACCCTCCTCCTCCTCCTCTCCCTCCTCCTCCTATTCCTCCTCACCCTCCTCCTCCTCCTCCTCCTTTTCCTCTCCTTCCTCACCCTCTCCCTCCTCCTCCTCTTCCTCCTCACCCTCCTACCTCCTCCTCTCCCTCCTCCTCCTCCTCCTCTTCCTCCTCACCCTCTACCTCCTCCTCCTCCTCCTCTCCTTCCTCCTCCTCTCCCTCCTCCTCCTCCTATTCCTCCTCACCCTCCTTCCTCCTCCTCTCCCTCTCCCTCCTCCTCCTATTCCTCCTCCTCCTATTCCTCCTCACCCTCCTACCTCCACCTCTCCCTCTCCCTCTTCCTCCTCCTCGCCCTCACCCTCTCCCTCCTCCTCCTCACCCTCTCCCTCCTCCTCCTCTCCCTCCTTCCTCTCCCTCCTCCCTCCTCCTCCTCACCCTCCTTCCTCCTCCTCTCCCTCTCCTTCCTCACCCTCTCCCTCCTCCCCCTCTTCCTCCTCTCCCTCCTCCCTCCTCCTCCTCTCCCTCCTCCTCCCATGGATACAACACAAACATTCACAAATAAATCTGTGCCTTCCTCCAAACACAAACACAGCAACATAAAGCAGGATTTAGCTGCGGCTGCTGACACTTTAACTTCGTCCTCGGGAGCGTTGGCCGCCGCAGAGAGAGGAGGAGCGCAGGATGCTGACAGGCCGGCCCGTCCCGCTCGCCTCCCCGAGGACGAGGAGCTGGCAGGAGGGAATTCCTCTCCTGCCATTATTCCCACATTATTTGGAGTGGAAACGGCGGCGCGGGGGCCAGGCTAATCCCAAGCCTCCACTCTGACCCGCGGTCGCCAGGATCCGGTAACAAAGAAGACCGGAAAAGGTTGAGCGTTCCTGGCGCGGGCGACGGCTCGGTGATTTAGCGCCGGTGTAGAAACATCACTTATATAAGAGCACGGGACGACATGTGGAGCTATGTTACGGGCCGAGGGTCAGAGATAATGGAGCGAGAGAACCGCGGGCTCCGCTCCGATACGATAGCGAGATACCGTATTTCCTCTAATATTGGCCCGGGCCTTTATTCCCCTCAGCTGCAGAGGGGACCAGGCCTTTATTGGAAGCAGGCTTATATTAGAGACAGGCCTTTATTTCTAATTCCCTCTGTTTGATAAGTATATTTGCTCATATTTTAGTACGAAGCCTCCTTGTTTTCTGATCTGCTTCTGTTGGGGTTCGTTAGGTAGCCGTTTTTTTGTTACTGCGATGCATTATGATAATTACGGTAATCGATGGCGGCACGCTCCAGAGACTTCCGCCAGGAGTTTACCGGTGTCCACCGTTGTTTTTAGCTGCGACCAGCAGCTCTAGAGCTCGCTCTGTCGGTCGGTCGGTCGGTTGGTTGGTCCACAAATATTCCCCCACCCTTTGGCGGCCTCTAGCTGCACAGTACATGGTCGCAGCTATGGCGAATTCACGCTTGTTTCCTTTGTTTTTTTCCCCGGCTTGTATTTGGAGCCGGCCTTTATTTGTTCGTGTCGACCACGGCCGTTATCGGAGACCCAGCTTTTAAATGACTACCGGCCACTATTAGAGGAAATACGGTAGATAAGTTCATGTGTAAGGAGTGTGACTTATGGACGCAGCTCCTCTGTAAAGTAAAAGCACGTCGAGGCCGTTAACGCCTTCCAGATGGGAGAGGCGGAGCGGCTCGTGTCGACACGTCCGTCCTCTTCGCTTACCTCTTGAAATCTTGTACGACTTGATTTCGGCAAAGCGTGAAGCTCGCTCCCCGCGGACGCCCCGGCTCCCGCGAGGACACGGCGGGAGAAACCCGTGCAAAGAGGAGGAGAGGGTTTTAATACGGAGATCTGCAGAGCGAGAGCCGCAGCTCATCTGCTTTATCCTCTCCCCCGATCCGGAGCTTAGCAGCCGCTGCAGGTTGGAAGTTTGTGCTACAGCTCTAATTGGTTGCACTTTTATTTTTTCAATAACAAGGTCTTGCAAAAGCTGTCAAATCAACGTCAGGAAAATAGCACAGTGTTAAGTAGACCGGCTTTTTTTTCTTTCTTTTTTTTTTTCGGGAAACAGAAATGTAGAAATCTCCGCTGTGTGTTGGGACAGTTGAATCTTTTTAAGGCTGCGTTACGTTTGTCGCATAAATCAGTCGCAGTAACATTTCCAGCACTTGTGTGGTGATGATGGTACACAAAACACACACACACCATACACACATATACACACACACACACACATGCAGAAATTCTCACCCACGTCGTTGACTTGTGAGGCGTCTCAACATGTGGTCTCACACACAGACATTTAAACTGATGGGCTGTTTCCGCTCTCTCCCACAACCCAACTGCTGGAGCAGCCTCAGCTATGTGTGCGTGTGTGTGTGTGTGTGTGTGTGTGTGTGTGTGTGTGCGTGTGTGTGTGTGTGTGTGTGTGTGTGTGTGTGTGTGTGATCTGAGGGCCTTGTGTCGACTCCACTCGAACAGATCTGGATCCAAGTCGTGGTAAATAAAAAGGTGGTGAACTCTGACCTCCAACACCACTGTGAGCAAAAATCAATTATACTTTAAAGCATGAATTTATGTTTCTTTTTCTTTCTGTTGTAGAACTCGGTGTTGGACTCGTCTCGGTCTGTTTTGACTTGTGTGTTTTGACTAACTTTATTTATGTTTGGTTGATTTTCTTCTCAGCACTACAGACAATTTAAGGGATTTTTACCTGTGGAAAGTATGTAAATAAGTAATGTACTCAAACTTCTATACATTGATTATTTGGATGCAGATGGATTTAGTCCAGAGCTGCAGCAGATAGATCTGCATCTGCATCTCTGTTCATCCTCAACAAACTGCCTGAAGCATCATTTTAATATTTGGAAAGACATGTGAACTGTTTATTGTCTCGGTCTTGAGCGGGACTCGGTCTGCTCTGGTCTTGGTCTTGCGCAGGACTCGGTCTGCTCTGGTCTCAGTTCTTGAGCGGGACTCGGTCTGCTCTGGTCTTGGTCTTGAGCGGGACTCGGTCTGCTCTGGTCTCAGGTCTTGGCCCAGAGACAGGAACCACAAATGGGAAAAATAAATAACAGATACTTAATAAGTTTTATGAAGTGATGTCAAAGATGATACAGAGTCTGTAAACTGTTTATGGGCTGTTTAGACTCTCTTTGGACTCGACTGGTTCTGGTCTTGGAGTTGACTTGGACTCGACCCTGCCAAAGATCCTGTCTTCATATTCACACCAGTTTGATACGACTTTCTATAGACCAGGGCTGGGCAGCCATGAGCCAAGTCAGATTTTACTGACTAGTTTACTCTGGTTGAAGTAAAGTCACCCAGCGCTGATGTAGACCAGCGGTTCTCAACCTGGGGGTCGGGACCCTCCAGGGGGTCGGGACCCCGAAGATAATTTTGGGGGGGTGTGATGATTTATGGGATAGGAAAAAAATCTATTTGTACTTTGCAAATTTGTTATTGTGTGTCTATATCATTGCATGTAAATCTGTTGTATTCATGCATTATGATCGTTACCTTGAAACAGGTGTGTTACGTCACGTGACTTTCTGCTAGGGATTATGGGTATTTAAGATGGCTTCTCTGTTGTTTGTAGTCAGTCTGTGGAAGAGTGCTTTGCTCCGAACGTCACTTTTTTTTCTTAAATTCTTCTTAAAATCTGTTTTATTTCGCTTCATGTGCATCTTTCTTTTGATTTGGATTTTCACACAGCACACATTCAAAAAACTTGCAAATGAGGAAATCCGGTCTTTCCCAGTCCGGACCCAGAAACATCCCGGTCGGTCAGCCGGAGTCGAGGTCCGGTGTCTCGGGCCGGACCCTCGCCATCGCCATCGCCATCGCCTCCCATTCGCCGCTGAGGTAAAAGTTTACGGTCTAATTTGACATGGCAACGGCTCTGAGGGGAACATGCGGGTTTCACGAGCCGAGCGGTGATCCCCGAGCGGGACGGGGCAGCGCCTCTGTTCTTGGAACTTTGAGCTCGAGTTTCACAGGGAGAGAGAGCCGAACTTGGACGGACGCTGCCTGGCACATATGGAGAAGTTTGGAGTCCGAACTCATGGAAGAACAATAAGGAAAAGCCCGGCGCATAGTCCATTAATTTCTTTTTTTTTTTTTTTTTTTTCCCTTCAATAAGTAAACTTTAAGTATTCGTGAAATGAGCACTAAAGCCTCTTTAACAGTGTTTTCACAGCTGGCCGGCTCCCTCCCGCTGCTTGGCAGTAAAGGCCCTTCCTGAATGAACATTAACATGGGAAGGCGGTAACATCATACTTGGCAGTCCGGCCTCGCCACTAAACACCTAGTGAACCCAGCACATAGCCCCGGCCCACAGGAAGAGAAATCTGCAACCCATTCAGCCCTCTGCATTCGCTGGTAGCCCCCAACATTTAACTGGTGACATATGGATATTTAATCAGGACGTCCCGCTCCCCTCTATCTCTCCCACACACCCACTCTTCCTCTCTCTCTCTCTCTCTCTCTCTCTCTTTCCCTCTCTCTCTCTCCTACACACCCTCTTCCTCTCTCTCTCTCTCTCTCTCTCTCTTTCCCTCTCTCTCTCTCCTACACACCCTCTTCCTCTCTCTCTCCCCCCCTCTCTCTTACACACCCTCTTCCTCTCTCTCTCTCTCTCTCTCCCTCTCTCTCTCACACACACACCAACTCTTCCTCTCTTTCCCTCTCTCTCTCTCCTACACACCCACTCTTCCTCTCTCTCCCTCTCTTTCTCTCTCTCTCTCTCCTACACACCCACTCTTCCTCTCTCTCTCCCTCTCTCTCTCTCACACACACACACACCCACTCTTCCTGTCTCTCTCTCTCTCCCTCTCTCTCTCACACACACACACACACCAACTCTTCCTCTCTCTTTCCCTCTCTCTCTCTCTCTCTCCTACACACCCACTCTTCCTCTCTCTCCCTCTCTTTCTCTCTCTCTCTCTCACACACACACCCACTCTTCCTGTCTCTCTCTCTCTCTCCCTCTCTCTCACACACACACACCCAATCTTCCTCTCTCTCTCTCCCACTCACCCACTCTTCTTCTCTCTCTCCCACTCACCCACTCTTCCTCTCTCTCTCCCTCTCTCTCTCTCACACCCGCCCACTTGTCCTTTTTTCCCTTTCTCTCTCTCTCTCCCACTAACCCACTCTTCCTCGCTCTCTCTCTCCCACTCACCCACTCTTCCTCTCTCTCTCCCTCTCTCTCCTTCTCTCTCACACCCGCTCACTTGTCCTTTTTTCCCTTTGTCTCTCTCTCTCTCTCTCTCTCTCTCTCTCTCTCTCTCTCTCTCTCTCTCTCTCTCTCTCTCTCTCTTTCAGCAGATCTCTGCAGTTCATTTCCTGGTTCCTGGAGGTGACATCAGTCGGTTCCAGAGAGGACTTTTGGAGAACTTCCTGTTTCCTGGATCGATGACCTCGGCGTAAAAAAAGGGTCCTGGGAGGAGGTCAAGGCGCCGCCTCCGTCCCCGCCGTCGCCGTGGCAACAAGAAAGGACGGCCGTATAGGACGTATCCCCTTTCCACCGCGTTAACTTCACATGACCTCAATTTTCAGTCGCCCTAAAAAAAAAAAAAGGGGCGTAGTGATGATTTATCTCCTTATTAGTCAGCTGAGCGTCGGCGTGCGCGGCGATTATCTCCTCCGGCCCGGGCGACATTAACGCCTCGATTAATGGGCGGCCCGGTGAAATTGGTTAATTGGGCAAAAGAGGGTCGTGGAGCCGCCCTCCTGTTGGGTTTGATTTTGAGCTCAGTGTCAGAGTTAAGTGGAACCGTCTGGACCGGATCCAGGCAGAGCTGCAGCCAAATTTAACCTCTGATTAAACTCTGAAGGCTGAGAGACTGAGAGCCTGGAGACTGAGGAGCTTTACACTGTTAATACTGAGTGACTCACCAGTTACAGAACAGAGTAACATTAGTGCAGACAATCAGATTGTTTTTTAATTTGTCAGTAATTAATTCATTTATTTATTTATTTTGTATGTAACTATTCATCCATTTATTCCTCTGTTTTTCATTTATTTTTATTTTTTCTTTGTCTGTCTTTTGTCCTTTCTCCCCTGCCATGAGAATATAACAATATAAAATCCCATCAGGTTAGATAGATAGATAGATAGATAGATAGATAGATGCACTTCTTTCTTGGTTTGCACTTTTTTCTTGTGTTCTGCAAATAAACTAAACCAACGAAACTAAACTTCTTTCACCTGAACAGTGAATTCCCATGTAGAGGATCCAGCTCTGTTTCACTGTCCCTGTCTCCTGATTGGTCTTATCAGTCAAAGTCGGTTCATGCTGGCCTGATATCAGCAGCTCCTCCCGCAGAAGAAGAAGAAGAAGAAGTGACTTCCTCTCTTAATGTAATCACTTCCTCACAGCCGAATGTAAACCTTTAAAAAAAAAAGAAATCCTGTCCAAATTGAATAATAAAACCCGCTGCAGGCGGCCTTGAAACTCAGAGCCGGCGATTAAGTTTTCACTGCTCCTCTTTACATTTTTTCCCAGTGAACATGCCCCCCCCCCCCCCCCCCCCCCCCCCCTTCTGTTTCTGATACAGTACACCGGTCCAGATGGCTGAGAGTGATTATGGCTGTCTCACCCAATCTCTACCTGTGTCCATCTCCGCCGTAAAGCGCCGGCGCTGTTCCCGCCGGCCGGGCCAAGACAAACAGCGTCCCGGGCCCCGGGCCTCGGGGTGATTAACGCCCGCGCCGCGCCTCCCCACGCCGATGGCTCCGTTTCCGCCCCGCTCGCCGCTTTTAACGGCGGGTTAACCTGAGATTAATAAAACGGGATGAAATCAGTGACGCTGAGAGGCGAGGAGGGAGAGAGAGCTGACCGGACTACGACATCCAGAGAGAGAGAGAGAGAGGCAGAGCACAGGGGGAGTGTGTGTGTGTGTGTGTGTGTGTGTGTGTGTGTGTGTGTGTGTTTGTATGTGAATGTGAGAATTGTTTGTGTGATATACATGCATTCTTGTTTGTGTGGATACATATTTGTGTGTGTGTGGATATACAAGTGTGCATGTTTGTATGTGGACAAATGCATTTGTGTGTATGTGTGTGTAGGAGTTTGTGTGTGCATGTACGGTATATGTGTATGTGTGTATGTAGATTTACATGTGTGCATGTGCATGTAGATACATTTGTGTGTGTGTGTGTGCCAGTCTTGGCCGGGTGGAGAAGACTTGGATGGAAACACAGATAGAGCGAGCAACAGAAACACAGAGAGAGAGAGAGAGAGAGAGAGAGAGGCCTGTAGCTGGTTTCCATCCAAATATTTTCATGTGAATTATGGTGTACTGAATTAGAAAAGCTGAATGAAAACATCAAATATCTGTAAAATTTCCTCAAGATCGCAAAACAGGTTTAGCTCGTTTGAACCGGGGAAGTTTTTGATGAAGAAGTTTATGCAACAAACAGCAGCAGAAATGGATTTGTGGAGGAACATTCAGCTGTCAGGTCATACTTTAGTTTCTGTTCATGTGCTTTATGGTCGGAAAATTGGAAAACGTTTCCTCAACTGTTTACACACCCTGCAGCCTTCTAGGCTAACGTTAGCAATCGAGCTAGCGATAGCCTAGCTAGCAAGCAATCCTGAACACTTTTTAAAGAAAAAAAAACTGAAAAGAATTCCCATTTTAATTTTTACAATGTCAAAAATGTTGATTAAAATTCGCTTGACAGATAAGGCTGACCAGGTGTGACCGGGTGACAAACTGAAAACTGTCGTCACTTTGCCAAACTGTCGTCATCTGAAAACCCTGTAGCAGTCAGGTTGTCAGCGGAGTTACGGTGTCAGCAGTATCAGGGTGTCAGCGGTGTTACGGTGTCAGCAGTATCAGGGTGTCAGCGGTGTTACGGTGTCAGCGGTGTTACGGTGTCAGCAGTATCAGGGTGTCAGCGGTGTTACGGTGTCAGCAGTATCAGGGTGTCAGCGGTGTTACAGTGTCAGCAGTATCAGGGTGTCAGCAGTGTTATGATGTCAGCGGTGTTACGGTGTCAGCGGTGTTACGGTGTCAGCAGTATCAGGGTGTCAGCGGTGTTACGGTGTCAGCAGTATCAGGGTGTCAGCAGTGTTACGGTGTCAGCAGTATCAGGGTGTCAGCGGTGTTACGGTGTCAGCAGTATCAGGGTGTCAGCGGTGTTATGATGTCAGCGGTGTTACGGTGTCAGCAGTACCAGGGTGTCAGCAGTGTTACAGTGTCGGCAGTATCAGGGTGTCAGTGGTGTTACGGTGTCAGCGGTGTTACAGTGTCGGCAGTATCAGGGTGTCAGTGGTGTTACGGTGTCAGCGGTGTTACAGTGTCGGAAGTATCAGGGTGTCAGTGGTGTTACGGTGTCAGCGGTGTTACAGTGTCAGCAGTATCAGGGTGTCAGCGGTGTTACGGTGTCAGCAGTGATACTGTGTCGGCAGTATTAGGGTGTCAGCGGTGTTACAGTGTCAGCAGTATCAGGGTGTCAGCGGTGTTACGGTGTCAGCAGTATCAGGGTGTCAGCGGTGTTACAGTGTCAGCGGTGTTACGGTGTCAGCAGTATCAGGGTGTCAGCGGTGTTACGGTGTCAGCAGTATCAGGGTGTCAGTGGTGTTACGGTGTCAGCAGTGATACTGTGTCGGCAGTATTAGGGTGTCAGCGGTGTTACGGTGTCAGCAGTATCAGGGTGTCAGCGGTGTTACGGTGTCAGCAGTATCAGGGTGTCAGCGGTGTTACCGTGTCAGCAGTGATACTGTGTCGGCAGTATTAGGGTGTCAGCGGTGTTATGGTGTCAGCTGTGTTACAGTGTCAGCAGTGATACTGTGTCGGCAGTATTAGGGTGTCAGCGGTGTTATGGTGTCAGCTGTGTTACAGTGTCAGCAGTGATACTGTGTCGGCAGTATTAGGGTGTCAGCGGTGTTACGGTGTCAGCGGTGTTATGGTGTCAGCGGTGTTACAGTGTCAGCGGTGTTACGTGTCAGCAGTGATACTGTGTCGGCAGTATTAGGGTGTCAGCGGTGTTACGGTGTCAGCAGTATCAGGGTGTCAGCGGTGTTACGGTGTCAGCAGTATCAGGGTGTCAGCGGTGTTACCGTGTCAGCAGTGATACTGTGTCGGCAGTATCAGGGTGTCAGCGGTGTTACCGTGTCAGCAGTGATACTGTGTCGGCAGTATTAGGGTGTCAGCGGTGTTATGGTGTCAGCTGTGTTACAGTGTCAGCAGTGATACTGTGTCGGCAGTATTAGGGTGTCAGCGGTGTTATGGTGTCAGCGGTGTTACAGTGTCAGCGGTGTTATGGTGTCAGCAGTGTTACGGTGTCAGCGGTGTCACCAGTGTCACTGTATCGACTGGATCTGGATGTCAGTGGTGTCACGGTGTCGGCAGTCTTGTGGTGTGGCTGGTGTTGCGGTGTGGCTGGTGTTGCGGTAGCGGTGGTTTCAGGGTGTCACGGGGTCACCGGTGTCACGGCGGCGGGACTCCAGCCCGGTTGCGTCAGAGCCGACGCCTCCCCGGTCCCAACAGCGTTTGAAGTGGCGGCGGTCGAGTCATAAACTGTGGTTTTGGTTTTGGTTTGAGGGAACAGTGGAGGTTTTCAGCCTGGGGAACACACACACACACACACACACACACACACACACCACCTCCCTCCGCAGACAGCAGTGTGTTTTTGGGTCGGAAGGTCAAAACAAACCAAACTCACATGTAATATCTCAGAGTTTCTTTAAATGACCCTATATTCCTGTAACCTACATCATTTGATTCTGTACATTTTATTAAATAAAGATTCATGTCAGGCTTAAAAGGTTTTAAAGTGGTTTAGGTGAGTTTCCCTTCACTACATCACTGCTCATTAAACCTGAACTGTTGGTTATTTTTCTCCCTCTTTCTCCCCTAAATTATGGACAAAATGAATCTGTGTAACAATATTTGCAAAATCACATTAAATAATCAAACTGATGCTCATGGCATTGCACTGCATGGTAATATCAAATACGATGAAATTCTAATTTTCGAACAATATTCCCTAATTTGTGAGCTGTTGAGATGATGATGCGATTTGAGAGAATTGTGCATCATAATAACTCGATAAATGATAATATTGAATTATCGCCCCGCCTTAATGTAACGTAGAACCATCTACTCCACTGAAGCAGATCTGACTGCAGCCTGTAAACACTCAGCTCCCAGTCTGTTTCTGATGCTCAGGCTGATCAGGAGCTGCTGCTGGTTTATTGATCCTCGGCCTCTGCTGCCTGTTCAGCGCTCATGCAACAGATTTCCACTTTGCATTCACTTCTTATGCGATTTTGATTTTGCATTTGTAAATTTTTCCTCACAAAGCCTCAGCACAGAAGCTGTGTGAGCCAGACAGAAATAGAGTTTATCTCCTATTGGGCCACAAGAAGACTTTATATCATGTAATAATATTTATAGATAAAAGTTTTGTTGATATGAAAACTAAAGCCTTGTCTGAAAGTTTAATATCCTTTTTCTCTTGAATTATTCTCTAATTCTCTTCAATTTTTAGATTTGTTTTGATTCTGCTTCTTCTTTTAGGTTAAGTTTAATCTAAATGGGACGAACAGGTCAAATAAAGGATAAATAAGGATAAAATCATTAAAATGTGGTATAATTCAATGAAATACATTTCAAAAAGTGTCCTCAACTGTTGAAAATCAACCAAAATGATAGCATGGTGTAATAATTATGAAATATGTAATTCCTCTTATAGGCATTCTTGTCATTTTACCAGATAATTAGTCAGTAAGTAAGACACATTTAATAAAATCACTTTTCCACATTAATGAAGAGTGTTTTTCTCTTTGAAGATCAATAAAACTGTAATTGTGGGATAAAACTCAGTTGTTTTTTTTACTGTGCAGAATCTAAAATTTCAGTTTATTCTGCTCCACATTAAGAGCTTTATTCTGCTCATATTTACCATATTTATTAAGTTTATTCTGCGTCACATAAGAAAACTATTACTAGATGGGTATTTACACATTAGTGAAAAAATCTTTTTATATTCTACTAAATTATGCAGAGATATTGCTAAGGGCCTTTTCTGTGAGTTTGTTGGGAGCATGATGCAAGTCTTTCAGTTACTTGCGCAGATGAGAGATAATTTAGATTTTTCTACTAAAACTCACTTTCATGGCTCGCTGGAATCATAACAAATTTACCTCGGCTAAACCAACTCCTAAAAGCTTTAATAGATCGCATCCGGTGTGAAGAGGATTTTTAATTTTTCGGTTCTCTGGGAGTCTGGAGGCCGGCGAGCGGCGAGTCCCAAACCGGCGGGGAGAGGACTCTGTCTTTGTTTCCCGACAGCGCATCACGCATCTATAATTCATACTCAGTAATGGGTGGCTGATATTTTGGGGAAACACCATTTGCAAAAATCAATGGAACAAATAATGAGCGGTGCATTGAGGAGCCGATGTTCGCTGTGTTAATGTTAATGCTCAGGCTTCGTTCTCACTGACGAGACGCTCTGAACGTGGAGAAAAGGCAGAAAAGGTGTTTGAAACCAACTGGGTAATTTGATCTGATTCCAAATTTAAGGCTGATTAATAAATAAATAATGTGCCCCCAACAAAAAATGAATAATTCAGTCGTTCACCCGTCAAAAAATCTTAATAAATGTTGGCCCAGATATTGAGATGCACATTTTGGGCAACTAATGACCTGAATCTAAATGGTCGGCAGTTGATTTAGTTGAATTTTAAGTGTGTGTGTGTGTGTGTGTGTGTGTGTGTGTGTGTGTGTGTGTGTGTGTGTGTGTGTGTGTGTGTGTGTGTGTGTGTGGAGCACATGAGAGAAATGAGGCATGTCAGCACTCAATCATTATCTTCAATATTTAAAGGAAAAACAGAAGTTGACCTCTTTCTTTCTTTTTTCCTGCTGATTACGATCCGTTTTAGACGAGTTTGACTGGGAGTGTTGGCGTGAAGCCAAGCTCATTAACATAATCCAACAGTTTAACGTTATTTGCATTTTACATGGTCAGGCGCTCTGACACTGTAGCATATGTACGAGGTGAAAATGAGCTAGTATTACTATTTTTGTATTTTATAGTCAGAATAGTCATTATATATGAATACTTGGTGTTGACTCCCTCTGATGTTTGTCTGTGTGGTTTATCATCAGACTCGTTACTGGGAAAAAGTAATAAATTACACATTACTTTTCTCAGAAAAAATTAATTACTTTGCTTATTACGCCCTGAGAAAAGTAATTAGTTACTCATTACGTTACTTCTGCATTCCATTATGAGTATCTAAATAATGACAGACACTAAATCTGTCTTTAAGGTTTAATAAAGACAGAGCTACAGCATTAAATTCAGACTTAGAGTCATATTTAGACTTTGTTGGTTCATTCATGTCGCTCTGCTGTAATTCTGATATTTCTGACTGGACTTGAAAGCAGCAGAAGACGAGAATCTGTCACAGATATTACAGCAGTACAGAGTTAAAGAGGAACGAGCTGTTAGGTCAGGAACTGTTGGAGCCATGTTAGCTTTCTGAACAGTAATGTAAATAGTTTATTTATTATGGACATTTGTTTTTTGCTATTTTTGATTGTTTATATATGCTGCCGATAGTCCCAATGCCTGCTCACTGATAAAAAACTACAGAAAGCCAAATTGGCCAAAAAGGAAAGGCACTGAGTAAACAGGTGTATATATAACTTATTTTAAACAAGTAATTTTAACACATTAGTAAAATTTAAGTAAGGCACACTTGAAAAGCCAATTCAAGTCATTGTTGGGGTTTACAGTGTATGTTCATGTTACACATGTTTACTTGAGTTTAGAGTATTCACCTGCCACACCTTGCTTTAGTTCTGACAGTGACATGTGGGTGGGAGGGGCTTGGTTCACACAGGTGAGTCAGGTGGTGCAGACAGGAAGCAGGAAGTGGTTGATAGAAAAAAATGTTTGCAGAGAGAACAGGAAGGACAAACGTCTACTTTGAACCACGTTAGTTATTGAATCCTGGTTTGTCTGTTTTTTTGTTTTGTTTCTCTCTGAAAATTACAACACTAGAAATTCTGATTTATATCTTTTGAACCACCCTTATTATTTTTGGAAGTTTTCTATAAATACTTAGTATTGTTGTCAACATATCTTGGACTCATTGAATTCTCTGAAGTTCTACCTCGTCCCAGCAGTGATGGAAAACAAAGCAGAATGAAAAACAAAGAATCTAATGCAGTAACTGTGATGTGAAACTGAAACTGGAACAGTAACGCCTGACTTTACTCTGTTACAGGAAGAAGTAATGTGATTACAGTAATGCATTACTTTGTACACTGCAAAAAAACATCTATTTAGCAAGTCATCTAGTCTCATATTCAGCCTTCATATCTTATTTTTCTTAAACCAAGAGAAACATTCTGCAGTGAGGAGAAATAGTACTTATACTTGTTTCCACTGCAGCTTCACTTGTTTCAGAGTTTTCTAGAAATTAGTGACAATATCTATCAGATCACTGCACTGCTGTCAAGAAAATGACACTTGATTCTACTGAATTTCTTAAAACAAATTGATTTGCATCGGAAACAAGTGAAATTATCGAACACCACCGGCAGATTTTTTCACTTATTTTAAGGAAATTAAGATTTTAGGACTCAATAATCGACTAAACGACTTGTTAACATGGAGACCTTTTGCAGTGTAACACATCTCCCCAAACACCGGTAATGACACGGCGATCTGTCACAGGTTTTATTTTAACCACCGACTGAACTGAGCTGACTGTTTTCCGGCCGCGAGCGTTTTAAAGGTCGGAGGAAGTCGGCGGGTTCTCGCGGCCGAACGGAGGAGCAAATCTCACGTGAAAAAACAAACAAAAAAAAAAAAACCTCTGATCTGCTTTTCATTCCTGCAGCGAGTCGACTCACCTGTGTCTCCCTCTCTAAACATTAGCACATCCAGCAGTGAATCTGACACTCTGACAGCCGCCGCCTGGGGAATCGCTCCGTTATTTTTAAGAGGGAGGAGGGAGGAAGAGGAGGGGGAGGAGGAGGAGGGAGGGAGGGAGGAGGAGGAGATGTCAAACTTGGCCTTTTAGATTTCCAGGCGGCGGACTGCAGGCGATGTGAGAGCAGCTGTTAAGAACTCGGGGATCAGGATTCGGCGTTGTTTTCATGTGTCAGCAATCACAGTGCCGACTGTGTTATTTCGCTGGAGGGCACTTGGCATCTCTTTAGCGTTTAAGTGGGTCTGGAAGCGCGCCCGGAGATCGGAAACCATAAACACATTAAGGAGCGGCTGCTTTTCGCCGTCCTGCAGAAAGGTATATAGGCTGCCTTTCAACCAATTTCATGCCTCACGTCCAAAATTCAACTCTCAGTTGCTGTTAGACGGGGAGTTTGTGTTGGAAACAGTGGTGCGCTCTCTGCAGCCCGCTGGCTCCGGCTCCTGGACCATCAGCTGGAGGGACGGCTCTCCTCGCCCTCCCTTTTTCCTCCCTCGCTCTCCCTTATTCTCCCTCATTCTCCCTTTTTCCTCCCTCGCTCTCCCTTATTCTCCCTCGCTCTCCCTTATTCTCCCTTTTTCCTCCCTCGCTCACTCTCCCAGCTCTGAAGGAAACTGAGGACCTGCACAGTTCCCCTGCATGGATTTATCCTGCTTTAGTCCTGCAGAATCAGTAGAACCAATAGAACCAATAGAATAGACTCTCCTAATCTGTGGTTCCCCGGTGGTGGAACGAGTTACCAAACTCCATTCGATCCGCAGAGTCCCTCTCAATCCTTAAGAAAAGGCTAAAGACCCAGCTCTTTAGCGAATACCTTCTCACATAAAAAAAAATTGTGCTTCTATGCACTCTATGCATTGCCTCATAGCACTGCCTTGTAGCACCTATGTCCTGTTGGACCAGAACTTAGCTTTATAGCATTTACTCTCGTTGTTCTCTCCTAACTAGAACCTTGCTTGTGTTGTATGAAAATCTCATGTGTAAGTCGCTTTGGATAAAAGCGTCTGCCAAATGTGAAATTGTAAATTGTAATTGTAACCAAGTTGCAATGGGTTGATTCACAAATAAATCGTTCATTTGAATGATTCTTTAACCCTCATCCTACCAACATATTTAACATACAAGCTACAAACTACTGTAAGAAACAACCATCATAGGAAAATGTTAACTTATTTCTTCTCACAACATTATTAGTTAAGTAGTTAATTAATGTCATCTGAAAAAAAAACCCAGATTATTATTATTTTAGGAAAGTTACAGTTAATTAAATGATGTATTGTATTTGTGACTTTGAACATCATCTGACCTTAGGAAGAGCAGTATTTAGGGTCACAGAGCACATGAGGAAATCTGTGTCTGCTGCATCTGTGTCTGTCTCCTTCAAAATGACTGACAAAATGACCCCCCCCCCCCCCCCCCCCCAATAGTGTGTGATACTTTAAATTAGGACCCATGGCAAACATGAACTCAATAAATAGTTCCATCTATTAAAACTGCATAGGCGGAATTGGGGTAAATTGGTATTTTTTAAAAAGCACTAATTAAAACAGAAACAGAAAACAATGATATGAAGTCATTAGGAACAAACTGATTGACAAAGTCATGAAAAACTGGAATGATGGAATAAAGCACCTGTGAGATATGACACAAAGTATAGCTCTGGGGTCTGCGGGTCGAATCGGTTCACCAACAGAACTGAATTGAAGGTTCAGATCAGGTGAGTGTCTGGTTGGACTTCGCTCAGTCCGGTTTCAAGTGAACCGACACGCCTGTAAACACAAAGCGAGCGTTCAGGATGAAGGCAGTTGTTGTCTGGTTTGTGTTGGCAGTGGCTTCACTGAGAGCTAAATCAACAAACTCACAAAACTCTCAACCAGCTAGTTACCCGATCATTCCTTGTCACCTAAAGAGAACAAAAACCTGAATTTTCCAAAACAGTTCCTCGGGGGTTCGGGGTGCAGCAGCAGTTCAGGTAGTAAAAAGTGGGATTTGTGCAGCGGCGTCACCTCTCTGTCTGTCAGGAGTTTCTCAGCAAAGCGAAACATCATCAGTGTGCTGGTGGGAACAGAAGCGCTGACACGCTCACAAACGGCCGTTTAGCATCATATCATTTCGTTTGTCTCACCTATCAATCTTAAACGGAGAGTTTTTCTCAGGGAGCCGGGGCTCAGGGCCGGAGCGCCGCCTCTAATCCTGCTGTCAATCTCAGTCTGACGGTGGGAGTCCTGGGTGGGGGGGGGGGGAGGTGGGGGGGGGAGACCCGCCGGACATGCTAATTCCTCTATTGACAGATCGCCAATCAAACGGGCTCGCCGGGCGCGGTCCTGCATGTTAAACAGCCGCAGCCTCGGTCAGAGCGAGGCGGTCCTGCAGCCGAGGGACGGCGGCGAGTTTTTCTGTTTTTCACCCGGTGAACCGCCGCACAGACGGACAAACTCCCCCCCGCCTCCACAGTCAATAAGCTTTCTGCACATGAACTCAGGCTGCAGACTTTTACTGTTGTTTTCTTCCTGCTGTAACGCCACAGTCAGCCTGAACTCATACTGAGGATGTGTTTGTGGCGGCAGGATGGTTAAAGAGACTTCAGACTTCAGAGCCGCGTGTCACCAAACCTCCACCCTGCTGAAGTGTCCATGAGCAAAACACTGAAGCTCTACCAGCTCCAGACCCTGACCTCTGACCTCTGACCTCCCTGTGGGGGGAGGGAGGGGGCAAGAGAAAAGAGTATTTGACTACAGGGAGCAATAGAGCATCATGTTATTACATTATATATGTTGCTGCAAACTGTATGCAGAGTTTTATCCAAGAATTCTACGGCTCAGATATTATGACAGATAAGATAAGATAGCACTTTATTAATCTTTATAGATAGATAGATAGATAGATAGATAAAAACTTTATTAATCCCACAGGGAAATTCAAATTGTTACAGCAGACACCACACATAGAACATAGAACTAAGCACAAATCTGAATACATAAGAAACAGATTAACTGTTGAACTGTTTTCATCACAAATCCATGACAAAGCCAACAAAAACAAAAAACCTCTACAGTCTAGAGGAAACAGATTATTTCATTTGAAATGAATTTACTTCCACTGGAGAGAAACATGATTAACAAATGAAGCATGAGAGGATTATTTTACTGATTTCCCCCACTCCTAATAAGTAGTGTGTGTTAGTGTGACACTAACGGCTAAGGAGGTTGACTTTCTACTATAACTAGAAATACCATAACAACTCAAAATTAATTGCCACATTTAAATTTACCAACATTGTTTTTGTTTTGTTTTTTTTACAAGCATTTTCAATTTTTCAAGACTTTGCTGTTGAAATTATGTGGCAATAATAAAACATACTGTGCATTACAACACATAATCCCAACAGAGATGAAATACAGAAACATTCATGAAGTATTAAATACAATACAATGCGACAGCGCTCCTGTCCGGTTCATATTAACTGTAAACTTGCTTGCAGCAGGAGTATCGTGAGGAATGTTTGCCACATTTTTCCCAGAATAATTTCATCTGGAAAGCTTCCTCTGCTCCCTGATCCAGTTTGTTATTTTCCCATGTCGCGTTTCCCTGTTTGGTTAAAGTCGGTGCCAGGATGTGGAGGGCAGTCCGGTTCAGAGAGACGGAGGCTTCAGCAGCAGATCTGATGACGACAAGAAGCCTTCAGAGCCTCGTAACTCTGTGAGATCACAGCTTCACACTGCATTTCACTGTAAGGAAAACAACGGCCCTGACAGCAGATGTCATCTTCAGTATTCAGAGAGCAGCTTCAATTTATCATCACTCATCATTAAACCAAACTAAAACAAGGCAACGGCAAATATGTCGTCTGCCATGAATGATGCAGCTCCCCTGTGAGCCAATCAGAGTCGTTTTTAAAAATGGTGGAACAGAGTGGTGAGACGCTTCATTCAGCCAAGTTTTGTGAAAATACAATCAACGGTGTCTGAAACATTGCGGTTGGAACATGGACGAACAAACAAATATTGTAGCGCCCCCTTTGGACCAATCAGTGTAATTTTTTACATGTCAGAACACAGTGGTGAGACGCTTCATTCAACCAGGTTTTGTGAAAATACAATCAACGGTGTCTGAAACATTGCGAATGGAACACAGGCGAACAAACAAACATTGTAGCGCCCCCTTTAGGTCAATCAGTGTAATTACCAGTGGTGAGATGCATCATTCAGCCAAGTTTTCTCAAAATCTGATCATAATACGAGTGACACATGAACAAACAAGCAAAAAAAATGTAGCGCCCCCTTTAGGCCAATCAGTGTAATTGTTTTACATGCCAGATCACAGAGTGGTGAGATGCATCATTAAGCCAAGTCTTATAAAAAATACAATCAGCGGTATCGGAAACATCGCGATCGGAACATGGACGAACAAACAAACATTGTAGCGCCCCCTTTAGGTCAATCAGTGTAATTTTGAAAATGCCAGATCACAGAGTGGTGAGATGCATCATTCTGACAAGTTTCGTCAAAATCCGATCAAAATTGGCTGAAGTATTGCAGTTGGGACATGGAAAACAAACACAAAATGTAGCATCCCTGTTTGGTCAATCCGTGGAATTTTTTAAAAC